>NC_058406.1:95905921-96102825 GCF_002201575.2 Neomonachus schauinslandi | reverse complement strand
AGTGGCTGCACCAGCTTGCATTCCCACCAACAGTGTAGGAGGGTTCCTAAAGGGTTCTTCTTTAGCTCAGTTGAATACCAGTCAATTCAAACTCCTTGGGGGGAAATTGTGGGTTTAAATAGCACTAAATAATTTTCTATCTAAGCAATATCTACTAAATAATTATCCAGTCAGGATTAATTGGCTCCCCACTCTCTCTACATTATTTAAAAAGAAAAAAGTCTTTAGCATGCATCTTAAAAAGTTCTCTTTCTTTGATCTATTTTTTCCTCTCAGATTACAAGGCTTTTGAAGAGGCAGCTGAACACTTCCAACCTTACATCAAATTTTTTGCTACCTTCGACAAAGGGGTAAGTATCTATGAAACCCCAATTTGAATACTTTTGTAGGCACAAAAGGTTAAAATTTGAACTTTCCAGTACTTTTTTAAATTTTAGAAACATTTTCCATCTTCCATCCCTTAACATTTTCTCCAGAAGTGTTAGAAATACAGCAATAAGTCACTTTTGAATGGGAGATGAATACAAAGAGGGTTAATTCAGAGGAAGTAAGCACATTTCTGAAAACAGCCAATGAAAAGTGATGAACCACTTTTAACCACCTTGAACACTAAGAATGAGCGTGTATGAGAAGAGTGTGCCAGGACACTGGTCAGTGCTTTCTTGTCTTTAGAGCTATTCTCTCCCTTCCCAGGGGTGCGTACTTCCCCCTCTGTTGGGTTAGGATGGGGGGTGGAATGGGGAGGACCATTGGTTATCTGATGCCTGGAGTGCATCCGTAAGTTACCTATTATCTTCAAGAGATGTCATTAATGTACTCATCCGCAATTCAATTTTTCTTTCTTTCTGGATGTGGCACCTGCTTTTGTAAGCCGAAGAACATCATATATGAAGGACCTTGAATCAATGGGTAATTTATTTGGGGTTCACTGTGGGTGGAGTACTCCACTCTAATTCCAGTTACCACTAAAATGGCTACTATTTATCGAGTGCTTTGTTTGTTTGGTACAAATTGATACATTGTATGTATATGACCTTTAATCCTTTATGTTTTTTTTAATTTTTTGTTTGTTTTATTTATTTATTCATGAGAGTCAGAGAGAGAGAGATAGAGAGAGGCAGCGGCAGAGGGAGAAGAAGGCTCCCCACCTAGCAGGGAGCCCGATGCGGGACTCGATCCCAGGACCCTGGGATCGTGACCTGAGCCAAAGGCAGATGCTTAACCATCTGAGCCACCCAGGCGCCCCTGACCTCTAATCCTTTAAACAAATTTGGGAGCCAAGAAGTCACATGTCCCATATGAAAAATAGATTTATAAAGATTAAGTAATATCCAAGGTTTCCAGTGAATTAATGGTAGTGCTGAGATCCCAGTCTATGCCCCACATGTATGCCCCTTCCTTGGTAACACACACTTAAGTAGAAGACTCTGTACTTGCCCTTGAGATATTCACTTTGCAGCCATCTAAGACCAGGAGAATGGAGGTTGGGTGAGAACTTTAGTAGAGAAGGGGAGGTACAGGGAAGCCCAAGCTGAATATATCACTGACGTTCCATTATGACAGGTCATACATCCCCATACACCCACATTCACATAGGAGACACAACACACAAAAAAAGCATACACAACACACATGTAAAACACCCAACACACAACACAGAAAATGACAAACATAAGCACATAACAAACAGGACACACACATAACACACATCTCCTCACACACTCACACTCAAACCCACACCCACACTTATATAACACTCAGTACACACTCATTCACACTTATATCCACACCTGCACACATAAGAGTCTCTCTCTCTAGCTCACACACACACACACCAACTAAAAACCTTCAATCACCATATTTACTAGAACAAATAAGTCTAGGAAAAACTAAATCCTGATTACATTCAAGTAAAAGTTCATCAAGGGGTGACCTACTGAGGAGTAAGGCAGTTGGAGAGCAGAGCTCATGGGCCTTTTTACCATGGGGAGTTCAAGTATTCTGTGAAAAACAAAAGGAAGCCTGTAGGTGCTGGAGCAGGGAAGGAGTACAACAAAAAGAGATCGTATTCCATCCTTGTATATATGTACGTTGAACCACCTCTATGGATATGGCCCTGGTCTAAAAACTCTGGATTGAAAATAATCCAGAAGAGAGTCTATAATCTGAGTAATAGAATCTAAACTTGAAGAAAATTTACCTTAGTTGGTTGGACTAGAGTCAAGAGAGATCTTGAGCAAGAATACCAAAAGCAATAATAACTATCACTTATTAAGTACTTTTTACGTGCTATGCTTCGTGCTGAGAGCTTTACATAGCTCTTTCAATCATCTCAATGTGCCTGTAAAGGAGGAATTGGTATTCTTAATCTACAGAGAATGAAACCAAGGCACCAAGAGATTAAGTGATTTACCCATGGTCATATAGTGAGTGAGTAGTGAAGCTTAATATATAATCTCAGGTCAGTGCTCTATGCTACCTTACACCCGAGAAAGAAACAATACACGTGAAGTTCTTGGCTGGAGTCTGGGACATGGTGAGCATTCAGTAAATGTTAGCTAGTCCTGTTGCGCATAAAAGGCAGCCATCTAAGCCCAGGAGAATGGAGGTTGGGTGAGAACTTTAGTAGAGAAGGGGAGGTACAGGGAAGCCCAAGCTGAATACATCACTGATGTTCCATTATGACAGACCAGCAGTGACTGAGGTGGCTCCTGGGTGTTAAGAACTCATCTGAGAGAACACAACCAGGCAGACAGGCTTGGCCAAGCAACAACGCCTCAGTTCTTCGAAGGTGGCCCAATGCTGAGTTCAGGGTGGTATCTGTTTTCAGACGTGCCTTCCAGCCCGACCATATGTCTTCGTGTCTGTGGCCCATGAAGAAGGTGAGGTCAGGCTATAATTAAAAACTCAGAAGCCTCTTCACTTCAAACTCTGTAAGACACTGAGTCATAAGTGTCCCTGTTCATGTAGCCTTGTGGGATTTTATAACAGTTAAAAGGAGAAAGACACACTCTCTAGCTCTACATGGAACACAGAAAGAAGAGCAGTCACACTTAGAGG
Organism: Neomonachus schauinslandi; assembly: GCF_002201575.2. Classification (NCBI taxonomy): domain Eukaryota; kingdom Metazoa; phylum Chordata; class Mammalia; order Carnivora; family Phocidae; genus Neomonachus; species Neomonachus schauinslandi. The sequence goes on along the minus strand of NC_058406.1, from coordinate 96,099,765 downwards.
ACTCAGTGCCATTTGGGACTTGAAAAGTTGGACTGGTCAGTTGTGGGGGAGGAGGGGAGCCAGAGTCCAAGGAAACCTCAGTGGTGTCCAGCAGGGGGCGCTGGTGCAGAAGAGGGAGTTGGAAGAATCTTTTGTTGAGACTTAGGGAAGCCCAGAGGGACAAGGGGTAGGGGAGGTGCTTTGTAGAGGTGTGGAGCCAGGAGAGGCCAGGGCCAAGGAGGCACTAATACAGTCCCAAAGATGAAAACTCAACTGGCAGACATGGAGATGACAAGAGGATTTGGTCACTATTGAGGTGAAGGAGAGAAGCCAAGAGAAGACTCAAAAATAACAAGATTGTAAGTCTCCTCTTCAAGACAGCAAAGATTGTGAAGCTCCTGAAAACATTAGGGAATCTAGGAAAAGAATCTACTGAGGAACAAAAGATGGGGTTTATGAGTTCGCTTTCTACAAGTAGGGAAGACATACAACAGAAGTATCTTTCATTTATTTATTCATTTGCTCATTCAGAGAATATTTATTGAGTGCCTTTTATGTGCCAGAAGCTCTTTTAGATGCCAGAGATGCAACATGGAGCAAAACAGATTCCTGCCCCTGTGGGATTTAGAGTTTAGTGCAGTGGGGGAGGGGGCAAGGAGAAGATGGGGAGACAGAAAGTAAGTAAAGAAACCAATAAATATGTTATATTTGATATATTATATGAGTTAGAGAACCATAAAGACACTGAGATGTCAGGGCTGCTGAACCATTGTCCATAGTGGTCTCCCCCAAAGAGCTTTTAAAATCATGGATTCCTGGGCCCCACATCTAAGATGAAATTTGTATTTCTTTATGTTGTGACCAGACCCAGAAACACGCATTTCCAGAGAAGTCCCTGGGGAGTTTTACCTGACCCATAGGTTTGGGACCAGCACTGATCTATGCATCCTAATCCTAAACCAAGCCACAACATCTCTGAATCAAATGGAGCCAGAGAGTCAGAGGGCTAAGGATGGCATGCTTACTGGCCAAGATACAACCAAGAAAAATGAAAGAAAGGGCTTTTCTCGGATATAGGCCAAGGGCACTCTGGGGTGGTGGTGAGGATATAGTGAATAGGTCTCTGGAAATTTTTGGAGGGGTTTCCCAGGACTTAAACTTAAGAATATCACAATCCAACTTTACATTTGTGGTCTTAACATTGTAGGCCTAGACACTGGCATTCAAGGACCACACACACGCATACACACACACACACACACACACACTTCGGAAGTTGAGAATGAAAAGAGATCACTATTCAAGGTGATAGTTTAGAACACTCCACTGCCTGGGTTTCAATTCAGACTCTATCCCCTCCACATATGAGATCTTGACAAACCACGTACACACACTGGGCCTTTGGTTCATTACCTGTAAAATAAGTAATAATAATGGTTCTTACAGCAAGCCAAGTGAGGATGCATAGAGTAATCAATTGCACTGGAGCCCGACACAGAGTGAGCCCTCTGTGCACTTACTACTATTACTGGTTTCCTTCATCTGGTCACTCCCCACTTCCTTTAAGCACAGTTTTCTGGTTCCTAAAATATGTAGTCAGTGAAGTCAGAAACCCAGAATCCAGTGTCATTTTAAGCTCATTCTCTGATGGGCCCGGCTTTGTGAAGAACAGCGTAAAAACCCAGACACTGGTTGTGTGGTGGCTGGTTCCTTCCCAGGCTCCCCACCCCCACCCTGTCAAAGAGGGGGGAAAGTAAGAAAAGACCCCACAGTTCCCTGTCCCTCAAAACCAAATCAACATGACCATAAATCTCTTCTGACTGACTGTAGCTCTAAACATGGCCTGTTTTCTTTAGCTCTGGATAGAATGCTGGAGTTTCTTTCCCTGAAGTCCTGTAAGAAATGTCTTTTGGAATATAGTGACCTGGAATTAATAGCAACTGATGACAAAAGCCATAGGGACACCAGTGTTTGCTCAGAATGGCCTTCCTTGTGTAACAGCTTATGTAATACCCCGTTCCTCCCCCTCCCCAATTAGTCACGGCTGCCCTGGGCCTCCTCACCGCACCGTTGGTTACCACCGCAGGGCGTCAGCTCTTAGGCAATTCTTTAGTTTCAAGGGAACCACTGTTCATCCCTGTGCTTTCTTGGACCACAGCTCAAAAACGAAAAGAATGGCATTTGGTTTTCTACAAAGCGTTGTGCATTCCAAGCTTCTCAAATCATTTCACAAAAAGAGACTTGAGCTCAGCAGCCCTGCAGGCAAACACAGCACCCATTCTGCCCCAACAGCAAACTATGTGGCCACTTTAATCAAGAGAGCAGACATCTTCCAGGCTGCAGGCTGCCTTCCTGAGCTTTTTATCTGGTAGGGGGTGAGCCACTCATCCTGGCTTGCTGGGGACTATCCTATTCTAGCACTAAGAGTCTGAACCCTGGGAAACCCCTCCGCTCTGGACAAAGCAGGATGGTGGTCACCTTCTGGCTGGTAACAAAGCAGACAGTTCCCAGAGTCTGAGAAACCATCAGACAAGCCAGTACTGAGAGATACCCTGCTTCAACCTAAATCACAAGTAGGGGTTAGGAGCTGATTGAGGACAGATTAATGGGTTAATGGGTTGACCTCTGATTTTGAGTACTGGTATGCTGTAAATGGTTTCTGTCAATTGCCGGTGCTATCAAAATTGGTTCAATTAAATCCATGCATCTCAGAACACTGAGCTTGCTCTGTTGACATTTGCTTCCTTCTCCAGCCCTGGCACATATAGTGGACTGATGATGATTGTACAATTAGATTTCACCCTTTTCATTCCTACTGCTCTCCGCTCCTGCTTGGACCTCAGTTGCCAGAGAGGGTTTTTCCTTCCTATCTGTCCTTCTTTGATTGGTCGAGCTAGGGCTTAGGCAATGAGTTTCTACCACGTCAACATTTAAGTTAAAACTGTACGTATACTCTCATGTCTTTGCCAGAAAACACACACACTCCTTACAGATGGGCAACCCATTGCTACTCTGGACTAACATTCAAAGAAACTATTTTCATATTTCTAATTGTTACAGGTTGCAAGGAAATTGTCCTTGAAGATGAATGAGGTTGACTTCTATGAGCCATTTATGGATGAGTCCATTGCCATCCCTGACAAACCTTACACAGAAGAGGAGATCGTGGAGTTTGTGAAAGAGCACCAAAGGTGCCCCAGATGGCACGCAGGGGTTGGTGGGTGGGTGAGGGGGTGCAGTCCAGGGTCTGGGGGATGGAGGAGAACTTCTCAGTCCTAACATTTTTAGGTCTCCCAAGAGCAACAACCTAGAGTTACTACCCTAGCAGAACTGAAATCAGTAGTATGGCTCTGTTGGTCATTGATCAGCTGGGCAGGGATATTGCTACTTTTTCTGAATATGGGTTTACACTTGCAAACAAGGTAGACCAACTCCCCACAATCAGCAAATCCCCTCCAAGACAGAGTAAGTTACAGGTCAAATTCTACAATAATAACAACAGGGATTTACTGCCAACCTCTTATATGCCAAATGCCATGCTAAGTGCTTATGGAAGCTATTTTATCTAATATTCAACATTATGGAGTATTATTATTATCCCAATGTTACAGATCAAGGAATTGGGCTCAGAGTAGTTAAATAACTTAGCCATGGATGAACATTTTATACATAGAACTTCTGGGAGAGGAATATTTGATACCACCTAGAGTAGCTCTAGCATGGATTAGCAAACTTTTTCCATAAAGGGCCAGAGAACAAATATTTCAGGTTCTGTGGGCCAGATGGTTTCTGTTGCAATACTCAACTCTGCTGTTGTAGTGTGAAAGCAGCTGTAGACAGTATGTAAACAAATGGGTGTGACTGTATCTCAATAAAAACTTATTTATAAACACAAGAGGCACTGGCTGGATTTGGCCCACCAGCTATGGTTGGCTGACCCCTGCTCTTGACAGAGGGACGATATTGAAACATGGAACGTGGTAGTGGGTTTACCACCTCGCCACGCCATCCACCCTCTCCAACACATGCTCCCATATGTCCACTGAACCTGGAGCACTATGATTCCATCACCTGGTTGTCCCGGTTCCCATAGGGAGGCAGCATTTGGAGAAGCAAATCTCAATGTGTCTAACACAATTTGCCAACATTCAGAAAGAAATAAAACTATGAGAAAATATAATTTCACCTGTTCCTCCAAACATCCCTAAAGAGCTTTTGAATGATGATCCTGATGATAAGACAATGCAGTCGTGGGCTGGGAAAACCATGATTTCTGTTTCCTCTCCCAGGTGTCCTCGGTCTGGGCCTTGCTCTGGGCTCTCAGGAGTGGCCCCTGTCTATGAGGAAGGAAATGGCTTCTTGCCCTAGGAATGAGCTGACCCTGCACCCTCTGACCCATTGTTTGTAATGGACTTTATTTATTTATTTATTTATTTATTTATTTATTTATTTATTTGGCTCCACATGTAACGTGGAGCCCAACACAGGGCTTGAACTCATGACTGTGAGATCAAGACCTGAGCTGAGATCAAGAGTTGGATGCCTAATCGACTGAGTTACCCAGGAGCCCCTCTAATAGGCTTTATATAATCCTTGGATCAAATGGGTCTGTGAAAAGGTTGGGAGCTTCAAGCCCAGCTCCCTGTATGATGCAACAGAGTAGAACAGTTCCATCTCCTTAGGGAAGATTTCGAGAGCTCTTTATGCCCTTGCAAATGAACCAGCATCTCATTTTACATTTCACTATGCTGAGGCTGCGGTGTCTGCCTTGGTAATCCCTACTCAAGGAAGCTCATCTTTGTTTTTTTCAGACCCACCCTACGTCGCCTGCGTCCCGAAGATATGTTTGAAACATGGGTAAGAAATGGCAAATTCTTTCTGCCTTGTAGACACCAGTATATTGCCCAAGAGGAGTATCCCTTTGAGTCCGCAAACTTAAACCACATTTTATTTTGCTGGAGTGGATGTCTAGATGGTGGAGTATTTGAAACGTGGACAACGTCATGCTCAACTAAAGCCCAGTTCTCCACGGATTTAATTTAAGCCTCTTTGGTACTATCCATAAGGCAAAATTACTCCATCTTTGAGTTCATTCCCCACAGTGACTACTGGCTTCTGTTCACTGACTACCAGAGACCCAGGGTAACATAATGGAAGGAGCTGAGGCTGTGGAGTCATAGAGACTTGGGTTCACATCCAGAATCTGCTACCTGGTAGCTCTGCATCCTGTTATCAAGTCATGTCATCTTTCTGAGCTTTAGTTTCTGCTTCTCAAATCAGGGCTTTTTGTAAGGATGAGTGGTTGCAAAGAGCCCAGAACCTGGTAGGTATTTGGTCAATCAATGGTAGCTATTTTCATAAATAGCAACTCAAGGCAGTGGAAGGCGCTGAGTCAGATTATCCCCTAGGTCTATGCCATAGACAATGTGTCAGGCAGGTCAAATAGCATAGAAGGAGGGCCATGGAGATACAACCTCCCAACCCATGTCAGGTTTATACAAAATTCCATAACCAATAACAACCAAAGTCTGTGGAGCATTTTTCAAAGCATTTCATGTATCCTTTTAACCTGGATGTTTCAAGAGTTCTAAAAAGTGATGTAGAACAAGTATTATTTAACCTCATTTTACATGGGGAAACTGGTGATCATACAGATTAAGTTAGTCACTCAGGGATACATAACTAATAAGCATTAGATCTTGGGACTTAAATTTAGATCATTTGGAGCCAAATCTCATATTCTCTTCAGTATAGTTCCCCAGAGTAAGCCATATCCCCATAAGGCGCCATTTTGTCAAGGGCCAGGAGAGGGAAGAAAGGAATTAACATGGAAGCATTTATTTATTTATTCTTTGATTCAGAGTCTAAAATGACAGCTGAACAGAACCATGAAATAACTTAACACTTGATGTCTTACTGGCTGGTGACTTATTTGTATGTCTGAAGGCAGAACAAGCCTTTCATAAGACACTGAAGAGCAAGTAATCCAGTCTGGAGGATTGGACTATTGAAGAACAACCCAGTACAATGCAACATATTTTCCTAACATTGAAACCTTTCAAAAATTTAATCTTTACAAGGTCTTGTTACTATATTTAAAAAGAGTGTAGCAGTGCTTTAAAAATAATATTCCTTTAAAAAATATCTTTACTTTTACTTAAAATCATTTCAGACTTACAAAAAATAATGTAAAGAATTCCATGATCTCTTTACCAGATTCCCCAAATGTTAACATTTTACCTTCTTTGCTTGATCACATACCTCTTGACAGATGATGGATATAAACAGTTTTTTCCCCTGAATTATTTGAGAGTAAGTAGCAGACATAACTCCCCTTACCCCTAGATACTTCAGATGTTTTCTAAAAACAGGGAATGTCTCTCATAACCACAGTATACTTATCAAAATCAGGAAATTAGTATAACTTGATTTCATCTACAGACCTTACTAAAATTAACCAGCGTCCCACTAATGTCCTTTATAGAACACACACAAAATTTTTTTTCCTGGCCCAGGATCTGATCTTGGATCTCATACTTGTTGTTTGTTGTTATGCTTCTTTAGTCTTTAATCTGGGATAAGTTCTTGGTCTTTGTCTTTCATGACACAGGGTACCATTTTAAATTGAGAGTGATTGTCACTGTTCTGTTCTGCTATGTCTCTGTTCTTAGTTCTTTTTATTTTCTTCATCCCTAAGAGAGGCCCTTCCTTCAGGCCTTTTCTTATTGACACAGCAATATCGCATCCAAGACACAATATGCCATGGTGGGAGAGCCTGTGTCCTGCCCCCTCCCCCTGACCACAAACACCCCTAGCCCCCCACACTGCCCAGTAGAAATGCTCCCTCTCATATATCACAGGCAGATGTTCAGAAAGAAAGTTCATTCTCTGGATGCACTGGAACTCATTCTCTGCTTTCTTTTCACTTAAGGAAAAAAAGAAGTTACAGCCTTTTGCTATAATATAACAATGATGGCTCATACTTTCCATGTTAGTATATATTCAGTGGTTTTCTAATCAGGAAAGGGCTGTGTATTAAATTTAACCTGGTAGAGAAAAGGGCAACTAGACTGGTTTAATTCTTTCCTGCACACCATCCTGGAATACCCATGTGACTTCCCCAGAAGCTGTAACCAGACCTAACCAGTCCCAAGTCTCCAACGAGGGACGGAAGGCAGGAACATCTTCCCAGCCTTAAAAAGAAGAAGCAGAAATCAATCTGTCAGAGGGATCTCTGGGGAGCCACTTCCCATGTGCCTTCCTCATCTACCTTTGCCACCTAGGAAAGCATTGCTCCAAAGAGCAGCATCTCCATGGACCACTTGGCTGCAACAAATTAAACCACAGAAGCTGGGGAATGTGACCAGTTATGAACTGGGAAGTCTTTATCTTCAACACCCACTTCCCCAGACATTGCAAAATATTTAGATAGGAAAACTAAGTCGAGCTAAAGCAATTATTGACTTTTTTCTTTCCCCAGTTGTGTGGGTTTTTAAAGCAGCAAACCATAAAAAAACACATACTTGATTATTACTAAAGAAATTGGTGGTTAGCAATACTTGCTGTGTGTAAACTGAATAGCTACTTGCTCATTTAGAATATTCAAAGAATGTCAAGGTGGGGCAAGGTGATATGAACTGAGTGCTGACCTGCCCTTCCCCTTCGATACACTACCTTCTAACCAGCTCTCCATCCTGGCAAGTGGTCAGAGTCCTGGGCAAAAGCCCATGGGGATGGGAGTCAGCAGTTCCTTCGGAAATAACCCTCTCTCTGTGGCAATAACAAAACAGTACTTCCAAAAGGGGGCCAGAAACCTCCAGATAAGCCCCTGGAACATTCCATCACACCAGGGAGTCTGCAGTTTTAAGTGCGTGTTTTTTTTCTTTGCATCACTTCATTCAAGAGAACAAACATTCAACAGAACCTGGGAAGAAACAGAGCGAAACAGGAACAGTGGTAATATATCTGGTTGGTGGGTAACTGATGTGTGGTTTCTTTTTGGCATCTCTAATATTTTCCATTTTCTTCAACTAGTGTGTAAGATTTTTATCACCATATTCTTTGTTTTAAAGTCAGTGTGCATTAATAAGAACCTATTACTTTGTGCTAAGCACGGGGTTATAAAAATGAACATTGCTGTTGTGTCCTGAGGAGTTCAGGGTTGAGAAAATGAAACAGTCTCAAAACATATAATGCCACTCCATGGGCGCCTGGGTGGCTCAGTTGGTTGAGCGACTGCCTTCGGCTCAGGTCATGATCCTGGAGTCCCTGGATCGAGTCCCGCATCGGGCTCCCTGCTTGGCGAGGAGCCTGCTTCTCCCTCTAACCCTCCCCCCTCTCATGTACTCTCGCTCTCTCTCTCATCCTCGCTCTCTCAAATAAAGAAATAAATCTTTAAAAAAAAAAAAAAACATATAACGCCACTCCAGTATGCTCATGCTATGACAGATGGACATACAAAGTGAAAGAGAATTCAGAGTAGGGTATTCGCCAAAGTAATTCCTAAGTCTCCAGTTTTTTGGGGGATCTGGGGCTCAGTCACTTTACATAAAGACCCCTCATCGGCCTCCTTTAACTTAAGAGTCACTAATCTGAGTTTGAAACATCTGCAAACCCTGCAGGGGACAACAGATTCATTCTGTTGCTATTGGTGATATCAAGGAGGAAAATTGTTTTTTCTACCCTCTTAGGTTCAGTATTGAAGGGCTGCAAATTAAACTGACAAAATACAGATTAGCACAGGCAAAGAACAAATTTAATGACCTATTTATGCAAGGGAGTTTACAAGGAAATGTGACTCAAGAAGGGGCTTATATACCATCTTAATTGGAAATGGGAGAGGCAGGAGTCACTTCTGGGAGAACAAATGACTTGTTAGAAGGTTGGGGAGAAAGGGATCTTATGGAAAAACAAATGACTTCTTTGGAAAGAGAAATGGGCCCTTGGGGAATAGATGGGAGATTTGCTAGTGCTGTGAAAACGTCTGTCTGAGAAGAGAAATTAGAGCTGCTCTTGGGGATGGGTTTATGACAATTGAGTTCTTTTGGGATTCTCTGTTTGGTAGATAGGGTAGTAAGGCATTCAGGAATTCAAATGCTTTCAGCTCAAAATAATTTTTATGCCACAGTGGCTTATTCTGGACCCCTTCAGCGAGAAAGAAAAACGTGGGGCCAGACAGAACGGGCTTGAATCCCAGTTGTGTCCCTTACTAGTTCTCTGGCGTTAGGTAAGTCACTTCAATTCTTTAAGCACTAAATAGGAATAAGACTTTCATTTGAGATTTAGCGATAATGTACTTACAAAGTACTGATACAAAGAACGGCAGGGGGCAGATACTATTGTGGCCTTTGGAATCATCGTTGTTATTTATTTATTTTTTTAAAAGATTTTATTTATTTATTTGACAGAGAGAGCGAGAGCAGGAACACAAGCAGGGGGAGTGGGAGAGGGAGAAGCAGGCCTCCTGCCGAGCAGGGAGCCCGATGTGGGACTCGATCCCAGGACCCTGGGATCATGACCTGAGCCGAAGGCAGACGCTTAACGACTGAGCCACCCAGGCACCCAATCATCATTGTTATTTTAAGGCATAATCCTTTCCGAACTCAGAGAGCTTGCCATCTGGTTGAGAAGGGAGGATTCGTGCTATTAAAAAGATAGTTTCTAAGGCAATGTGATCCAAAGGCCAAATGGGTGATCTGGAGCAAAGGTTGTGGGGTTCAGAGAAAGCCCCCGGGTGGTCTCAGTCCTACGTATGGTCAGCTTGGCTCTTCCTCACCCGTGCACACTGGATTCTCAGTGAGTAACCCTGGCCCATGGATTCTTGCTCTGTGAGTTTATTACTGGAAATACCTGGCACTGAGCCTGCACCTGCTTCTTTGCAAGTGTTAGTACAGGTTTGTGTGCTGACTCTTTGATCCCTACAAAGAGAGGGGCCCTTTGCCTTGATTACAGCCCTCCATCCAGGCACCATCTCAGGCCTGGGGAGTGACAGCCACATTATGAGCAGCCTCTTAGCAAACGAATATGGATTCTTAATTCCAAAACCAATTTCCAAAGGTGTTCTAGAAGGGCACACAGAAACGAAGCCTATTTCACAGAGTTAACACTGCTCACTTCCAGCTGATGGCAGGAGACAGAGACACAGGGCAGCCTAATGAGAACTGATCAGGATATTCTGTTTGGCGATAATAGCAAATGTAAAACAGAGAAACCTCAGACTCCCCTCTGGTTGCTGTCGGATTTGTGTAATAAACCTGCACACACACACACACATACATCTGTAAAATTCAATTCCCCAGAGCATCTGACCAAACCTGTGCCCACTCTCTTGTTTTTAATAATAATATTTTCCATTTAATCTCTCAGAATTTTTGGAGGTTGTGTCCATTCCAAACTCAAAGGGGAAAAATTAGCATTTAGATAGGATAGCACCAGCATTAAAATCAATTGAAATGGAAACAGGGATCATGGCAGGGTTGAGATGCCTGGAGTTTTCTCCATAGGATGATTCTGATATGACATCCAGGGTACCCAGTGACTCCCCTTCCCTGTGTCAGCGATAATCAGTACTCATTCAGATTTGTCCCCGTTACCTGATTCTTTTTTTTTTTTTAAAGATTTTATTTATTTATTTGAGAGAGAGAGAATGAGAGAGAACACATGAGAGGGGATAGGGTCAGAGGGCAAAGCAGACTCCCTGCCGAGCAGGGAGCCCGATGCGGGACTCGATCCAGGGACTCCAGGATCATGACCTGAGCCGAAGGCAGTCGCTTAACCAACTGAGCCACCCAGGCGCCCTGTTACCTGATTCTTAATGCATCTTCCTCTCCATGTTTTTTTGGGAATCACATTTGCTCATAACAGAGCCTCCTCCAAAGCTCCTGCTCTTCCTTCTGCGGGATAAATCGATGCAAAGGAGACACGGACCTTTCTGTCCAGGACATAGAACCACGCTATGCCGCTTGCTCGCCCTGAGATGTGAAATACTTTCTGGATTCTTGGCCTTGCCCCCGGCCTCCATAGCCACACCCACTTGTCACCGTCACACCCTCAACTTTCCCTAGCCCCCAAATCCACTCTTCCCATAGCCTCTCACACTCACAGAAATGCGTTAGAGGCCTTCAGCAAGCCTTGGACCTGAGCAGAAAGGACCCCAAGGAAGGACCCTGGAAGTCAGAGTCAGCAAGGTGCCCCTTCCTGACTACACAGGTTCTTCAGTAGGAGGTGTGTTCACGGAGAAGCCCTATATGCTTGTATATGATTCTTGTGTGAACAGAACAGACCCACGTCCTAATTTACCTAGAAGATTCCTGTCTGCTGCCAGTCTGGGGACAGTTTCAGGATCCGTCGACAGCATTCAGAAGTTCCCCTGATTGCTGGTTGCTGGTGGTGAATTCTCGAAACACAGACTGCCAATTGCATTTACTGAGCGATATTCAGAGTGACTGTTGCCCTCGGAGCTCCTGAAGCACCAGACTCATGTTCTTCCTCCTTTTGCCTTTTACTGCTGCTCTCCTGGACCCCACAGCCCATGGGAGTGAGGCCCATTCAGTGCTGATGTCTTGTGTGTAGTGGGTGTTTTCCTGTCTCGCAAACCCACGTGTCAAACAGCACGCATTTCTCCCAGTTGCTCATCAATATTTCCTTCCTTACTGCGCGCCCCTCTGTTCCCCTGCCCCCTGTGTGCACTGCCCCTCTGCCGCCTCCCCTCTGCCCATTTCCTTGCCAGCCTCTGTGTCTGTCCCTGACTTGTTCCTTTCTATCTCTCCACCTGGGAGCGTAACCTCTGGATTCTTCTCTCCTCCAGGAAGATGATTTGAACGGGATCCACATTGTGGCCTTTGCGGAGAGGAGTGACCCAGGTAGGAAACTCCCAATCTGTCCCTTCACACCTTAAGCAGGATCTGATTTCTCCCCTTTGCCAGACCTCATTCCTTGCTCTTGCCTCACTTCCTGTCTGCAAGGCCACTGCAAGACATTGGGCACCCCCTGGTGGTTGCCGGTTAGGCACGAATCCGTTGTCCGTTGTGCACACGGCTAAGAGATGCCGATGGATCAGAACCTCGTTCTACTCTGCTTAGCTGTCCAAAGTAGGAGGAAGCACTGAGTACTGGGGAGGATATAAAAACATCCTAGCTTTACAGGGTGTGTGTGTGTGTTTAAGAGGGAGATAGAGAGACAGAACTTCTGTCCACATTAAAAGTTTATTTAACCATATTGTGATCTAGCCTATATAAATAACAATCCTCCATTACAATTACAACCAATGTACGCTTTGGTCTGTAAAATATGGTCTGTGCTTAGGAAACTTAATAGAAAATACTCGCTCAAATAGACCTGGACAAAACTAGCCGTTCATTTCTAAAGTGCAAAATGACCCTATAAATGGATGAGTAGCTTTGTTTTATTTTGGAACATGGACGACTTTTTCCTGCCTGCACTCTTTTTAGCATCGGTAGAGAGGGAAGTGCAGGGGAAAAAAAATCAAATATTTCTGGCCATAAAATGCTAGGTCCCTTTGGCAATGCTCTGTGACATAAAGGGTCCCCAAAGGGAAAGCGTAAGTGGGCATTCTGAGGTGCATATTGGGGAGACTTGGCACGATCCAGACTGCACACATAGAAGGCAGGGAACTGCACTTAGGATGGCTCAGCAGCCAGGCCTTGGGCCATGAGGTGCCTGGGCAGGGGTCTCCAAACCTGAAAGCACAGAGAACCACAAGCACCAAAGCTGCCTGGAGCTGAGCATAACAGGCCCTTCAGAAACCTTTAATTTCACGGAGCTCGGAGGCAAGTGTTAAGGCACCGTCAGGCTTAGGAACCACTGCCCCAGGTACAGCAGAACTGTGGTATTGGCCTGAGATGTCTTGTACACTCATAGGGACAGACGAGGAAGCTTCAGGAAGTTGAGCAAACTTCCCAAGAGGGCACAAGGAGTTAAGGGTAGGTCATGAAGAAGCCACAGGTTGCCTTGGTCATCAATACGTACCTGGTTCTTGCACAGCGCCTTGACACATAGTAGGTACTCAAAAAACGGATGTCGGGAGGTGATCGGATGAGGGGATGACTGACCGAGACTGAGCCCCAATACTTGGCCACCATGCCCGTTTTTTTTGTTGTTAATACATTATCAGCCTCCATAGTTCTTACAGACAGAAGCCTAAATGCTGTTATCATACAGTTTTTAAACTTGAGAGATAATCCACACGTGACAATATTCGCCTTTCTAAAGTGTGCGATTCGGTGGTAATTTTAGTATTCACACAGTTGTGCACTATCCAACTGCAGGCCATATTCGTCACCCCAAAAGGAAACCCCGTGCCCATTGGCAGTCACTCCTCTTTCTCCCCCCACCCCCGGTCCCTGGCAACCACTAATCTACTTTCTATCTCTATGGATTTGATTGTTGTGGATATTTCATGTGGATGGAATTATGTATCTGTGGCCTTTTTTGCCTAGCCCCTTTCCCTGAGCATACTGTGTTCAAGGTTCATCCACTATGTAGCGTGTATCCGTAATTCACTCCTTTTTAGGGCCAAACAATGTTCCATTGTATCAAAACCAAACTGATGCTCCAAATTATCTGAGGGTTTCCTTCCCCTTTGTTTTTATTAAGGTTTTTGAATGCTCGCTGAGGTCTCAGTTTTCCCATCATTGACTTGCAGAGTTGGCAGAACTCTTCAAGGATATCTAGTCTTTGTCTGAAAAAAATGCCAGTATGGTTCCAGCAGTTTCTGGCCACCCCTCTGCCCCTGCAGGGGAAAATAGCGAAGGAAGCCAATTGCCCAGAGTTTACAAGCTATAATCAAACAGAGTCGGATCCCTGGTGTTGTGTGAACAGAGATGAAGTTGCCATCAGCAGCAGCCTGCTGGCCAGACCCCAGTGGGCTTCCTCCTCCGCCCCACCTGCCCCCTTCCAGGATTGTGGGGAAGCCTGTCTTGCTCCCTGGAACAATGGAACAAAGAGGCCTCCACCAAGTTGCAGGAACCTGTTTGACGGAGATTGCTGCTATAATGAATCAAACTCCTGAAACTCCTTCCACCTCCTCCCTGCACAAATATCCTTGGGCCTGAAGCTGTGTTTTTCCCCAGAGGAGCCCAAGCTGCGGCTTGCTCCTGGGAAGCTGGAAGAAACGCACTGAAGCGGGGTGAGGGGGGTATGGCGTGGGGGATAGAAGCATATTTTTTTCATCCAGGGAGGGCCTGGCCCACTCGGGGCTAGGAAAGGGAAAGGCTTTCTGTGAAAGTCCCGACGACGCCGCAGCTAGTCAGTCATTACCTGGAGGTCACTGATGTGTGACCCGGGGCGGAGGGGCCTAGCTGCAGGACCAGGAATTGCATTCCCACCCAGACAGAGGTTCTTCATATACCTTTGCTCTTGCTACTAAGCTGGACATGGCCGATGGCTCCAACCAGGCCCCTGCCCGCTGGCCAAAGAAAGATCATCTATCCGGGACGTCCCTACAGCTCTCCTGAAAGAGCTAACAGTCTCGAGGAACTGTGCTGTACCGGGAGGATCTCATTTGGTCCCTAAAGCCACTCTGTGATCAGTGCGTGATTATTACCATCCCAGCTCAGAGGAGAAAAGTGGGTCTTACGGGTTAAAGGGCCCAAATCGCTTGCTGGGATTCAAATTCCAGCAGGCTTTCTTGACCTCTGATCTCGCCCTGATGATGATGAAGATGGTGAGGATCACTTGTATGCTTATGGGACTGAACCCCATGTCGGGGCTGCTCACTTTACTCCCATTTCTCAAGTGAGCAGCTGAGCACGCTACCTGAGGGCAGTCCGGCCGGGGCCGGCTCTGAGCATGCGCAGCGATGCTGCCGCACTATTGGGGGCGGGGGGGGGGGGGCGCCAGGGAGAGCAGGAGAACGCGGGAAGTGAGAAGACAGGGCAGCCACCTGGAAGCTTGAGAGCCAATTAAGGAAGAGAAGGCAGCCGTCCTCCCTGCTGTCCACGGATGTTCCCAGATTTGGAATTAGAGCCGACTAGCTGAGTGACCTGGGTCCCCCCCGAGGGCGCTCCTCCGAGCCGTCCGGACACTGCCGGCTGCGAGCTTTGCTCCCCAGGCTGCAGGCGGCTCTCTGGGCCCTGGAAGGACGAGTCCGGAGTTCTGCTCTTGCCCCAGGCCCTGCGTGCTGCTCAGTCTTCCTCCTGCAGAGCCTCCCCGGCTCCTGCGCTCAGGATGCCCCCGGAGCCTCTGTTTGACAGGTTTGAAAATGAACACCCCTCCTCCGCCGCCCCCAGATGTGTCTGCATCAGGCTGACATCTTCTTTATAACACCTGCTGAAAGGTTCGCGGAGCGGCGTTTCTACATGAGCGCATGCAGGATGGATATCCTCCAAGGGCCCAGGGAATATTAGCACTAACAAGCTGGAAATGCGAGGACAGGCTGCCGTGTGCCCGCGTGGATTGCCCCGTTCCAACCGGATTGCAACCGCCTGGGGTTCTTGGAAAATGTTTTTGAGATCAGTTGTCTCAAGGAGGAGTGCTGACTGCTTATTTGAGCTTCCCAGTGTAAATCTGGTTTATCAAACTTAACATTTTTGGTTCTTGCTGAGTGCTAACCGTGCATGTAATCTTCACAACAACCGTCTGTACTAGGTACCCTCCTATGGTCTTCCCCGATGTACAGACGAGGAAACAGGGGTATGGAGAAGTTAAATAACATCAGTCACACAGTTAATAAGTGGTGGAACTGGGATTCAAACTCAGGCTCCCAGCCCGTAGGCTGCGCCCTGAGATACCCACGTCTCTCCCAGACCCGGCCCTGGCTCCTGACAGGGCTGTGACTGGCCTGGAACTGGTCCCCCAGGGCTTGGTGCAGCCTCATTCCCACCAGATCCTCCCTGCCTGGGTAGGAGGAGAGCATAATCACCGGTTTCCCCTCCCACAGAGATGTGATTCCCAGAGGCCTCTTGCTCGCGGTGGGAAACCTGGCTCCACACCAGCCCTCAGCCCTGGGTCATGGGACTTCAGGTTCCAAGCCTGTGTGGCAGGGAGCGAGTCACGGTTCTCACAGCACACCGGGTCCCTCTTCTTTATTTAGGTCGATCTCTGAGACTCCCATCACTTAGGGACTTTGCTGAGTTAACCAATCCAACACAGTGTGGCTGGGAGGAGGATGGTGCTCAGCGGCACGGATAGAAGGGGTGGGGGGGCTCCGTCCTCCAGAGGGTGCTGCCCCCTCACTGCCTTCTTGAGCCCCTTGCTTCCCTCCTATGGAAGCTTTCCCACTCAGCTCACAAATCTCAAGCACAACCTTGAGGAAGGAAGATGGCAACAGCGTTGGTAGGAGGGCCAAGACCTCGGAGGGAAAGTGATTGTGGAGATGGTTCTAGACGTGCAGACCGAAGAACTGAGTTAGAATCCTAGCTCTGCCACTTGCTCCCACGTGATGCTGGGCAAGCCACGTACTCTCCCTGTGTCTCAACTCCATCCTCTTTAAAATGGAAAAACGAAAGTCTTCCTGACTCCATCGGGACTAGATGTGAAGATTAAATGCTCTGACAAGTCCTCTAGTTTCGGTGGCTAAATAATTGCTAGGCCCCAAATCACGGAATAATATTTCCTCCTTTTTTTTTTTAATCTAGCTTTTTTTTTTTTTAATTATGGACTTTTCCTTCTGAAAGATACATGGCCACAATCTTAAAGGCCTCTAAGCTTAGTGCATCACTGATAAAGGAAACATTTATCCGTTTCAAATCCATCCGTTCATTCATGCAATTGCAATTGTGGACTCATCTTGGGCTTTACACTGAATTACAAAAGTGAAATATGGCTTCTTGCACCTGCCTTCCTGATCCAAAAGGGAGAGTCCACAGTGGCTGTTTCCCTTTTCCAAGACACCTGCCTGGACACCTGTTTTACAAAGAAACAGAAGCTCTCCCTAAGAGGAAATTGAACTTGTAACTTGCAATTTTTAGCAACTAAATACCTGGGAGACCAGTTTAGCTGCCTTACCTCAGCTTTCCCAGATGCAGGAGAATCCATTCCAGCAGGTCTACATCCAAGGCTGGGAATATAAAGGGAGAGAATGTATCCCAGGCTTGTGAACCTTGAATCAGGAATATCCAAGTTAGCTTAATGCCTTTAAAACAAAGGAACTAAACCTAACTCTAACCCACATATGGGGCAAGGTTCTCATAGTCACACCTGCTGCCACAGCCGCCCCTGCGGCCTTCAGTCACAGAATCATGAGCAGGGGCCAGAAGGAACCACCCCATGACATACCATCTCCTGGCGTAACTTCCTACGAGCCTGTCTTCCCTACTGTGTGGGGCCAAGACTGTATCGAACACACTGCTTGTGCCCAGATCATTGTATTTATTACCTGTGCCCTGAATGGAGAGACGAATGGCCAGGTTTCTTGTATTCAGGCAGAAAAATCCAGATCATTTAGGAATAATGGCTAAAGCTTACTCTGTGTCTCAGGGATTTAGAAGTACTAACTCATGTAACCTACAACCAACCTTATGAAGTAGGTACTTTTATTATCATCATTCCAATTTTACAGATGAGGAACCAAGCCTTAAATAACTTGCCCGAAGTCACACTCAAAATGGCAGAACCAGGATTTGGACCAAGGTTGTTTGCCCCACGGGTCTGTGTGTTTAAGTGTCATGCTGGGTTGCTCGCTCCGGTTCTGTTCTTGAAAATATCCAGGAATGCAGAAGGATTATGTCCATTATGGAATTCGTCATCCTGAAAGTCGAAAAGCTGTCCTTGGATCTGGATGAGGTTTCTCTTGCCTTAATGTCAACCTCATTTATCGATGTATTCCATGAATGTTTTTTGAGTTTTCCTTACTTCCCTGTAGACACAAAAACCTTTCGTATTCCTAAAATTAAGCACTAAGCGAAAATTTTGACTTCTCTTGTTTACATAAAAACTGCCACCCACTTGATTTTTCTAGCAGAACCCAATTTTTATTCCTCCTATCTTTTCATTTTTATCTCCAAACCTGCTCTAGCATGTAGAGTAGAAAAAGTTCCTGTATGTAGCGTTCCTTTTCATTAGTTCCAACATTCTGTGGGGTTTTCCATCAGAAACCTATCGTGCTATCTTGCGTGTTCAGCTATAGTACTGAGGACACCCCTGTCCCTTTACAATATGGTGCCTAGACGACTTCTCCCCTCCCTTTACGCAAGTCTGTCTTTTGCACCTCAGATTTACTTTCTACGTGAATCAGGGTCTATGTCGTTGAATTTTATCCTCTTCATGAATTTCTGATTTGTCAAGATCACTTTTAAATTTGGTTCTCACCTTCCAGAGTTCTTCCTTCTGGCTACTGAAAGTAGTCACGGAAAGTGTTTTAGAGAATTCCCTATTGTGGTCTATGCTTTATGATACATAACCCACAGATTCCCTGTTCTGCCCAGAGAAGGGGGACCCAGAGGCGGCAGGAGTAATATCCCCCAACCTCAACTCCACCCAATCCCCACGATGATAATGAACTCTAAAGCCTGTGCCCCTATTCACCCCAAGTGTCTGTCATACACGGTGACTCATGAGATACAGCTTTCCCTTGCTCTCACGACGTTCTCATTACGTCTCTTTGCTTTTACAGAATACCTACATTAGTACCTGTTTTTGCTGATGAAAGGAAGTCCAAAGAGGATTTATGATTTTATGACATGTTATTGCTTCTTCACTGTACAGTATTTTGGTTCTTAGGAATGTTCTACTTTTGGATATCAGGGGAAACCTGTAATTCAGAAAGAGATGGAAAAATCACGCAAGCAGAGTACATCTCTGCAGGAAGGGGCTGTGGCCTCTTCTTTCTGAGCAGTAGCTCTGCTTTCCAGGTAGCAAGGCCCGAGGGGGCCCAGTCTGGATCTTACAGTTAGCAGTCCATATTGGCCACATTGGAAGTGACTACACCCACTCAAAGCAGAACTGCCAAGAATGGCATGCATTTGGCCTGGAATGTACAGGAGATGAGGAAGTGCAGAGAAAAACCTTTACCCAGAGGCCCCAGTTAGCCAAACAAAGGCTAGAGCTCCTGCGGAGAGGAGAGACTTGTTAAACAGAAGGGCTCATAGTGGCGGGGACCTTGGGCAAAAGAAGAAACCTTTACAACGAAAGAGCAGTTGCCGGACGGAATTCCGAGGCAGGTGGGGAAGTTCCTGGTAGAAAAGGTGTACATTTCAGGCCACACGTTCAGCCAAGCCAGAAATGTAACTTTACACTCTAGAATCAAACCTGTATCGTACCCAGTGGGAACTGGGTCTGGTCATGGATGGCCCCCCTACTCTCACCCCACCATCCCTAAAGGTCCGGTGTCTCGCCGCTTCTCAGGCATAGACAGGTGGGGGATACATCCGGTCGGAGTGGGCTGTGGTTCCATGTGGCCTCTAGCCCTTGCTCCCAGCAGGTCACCACTGGTCCTGTGCATCCCAACTGTGGCTTCGCCCATGTTCCTCAGAGCAACAGAGAACCGGTGGGGCCTCCTGGCAGACTTTTCTGCCCTCATGCTCCGGCACCAAGGGGTTCTCCAAGAGATTCTGGGGCCTTTCCATTTCCCAGAGTTTCATTCTGAAACAAAGCATGGATGCCCTGTGCTCTCGGATCCCCTGGAACGGTGGAGTTTCTGTATGTGGACACACATGCGCACACACGCACGCATGCACACGCAAACACACAGGTGCAGAGCTTCTTCTCAGGGACTTTCCAGACTCTTTGTTTTTAGGTGGGAGTGGGGTGGGGATGCTGAGGGTTTAGGGTGTACTTTCTCTTTTACTAAACCGTCTTCCAAAACTTTGTGTTTATGGTATAAATTTTAGGTTCCCAGTCCTTAAAAGTTTAAGTTTTAATTTTTTTTTAAATTAAGAAAAAATTGTGTTCTTGAGGCTCACAAGGCTTGTCTCTGCTTTTCTTATGAATCATCCCTCCCCTGGGGGTCATAAATGCTGATGCCTGAAGAGGGGGAGGGCAGAGCATACCAGGAAATGGTGAGAGAGGGAGGGAAACCCCATTTACTATCTCAAAGCTATGAAACCAGCTATAAATCAGAAGCTTCGTTTGAAGGTTTTAGAAATTCCAGGTTGCAGAAGACTAAGGGTCCAGGCTACATGTTCTTGGTTTGTAGAGCTCTGAGGGATAGCAAATTATTGGTTTCAAGAGAGGGCACAGAGCACTGAGGACCAGGCAGGGGTTCTTCTGATCTGGGATTGCACTTGGCTGACTCAAGGCTAGTCAGTTTTCACATGCAGATCAGCAAATTGAGCCCGGCTTTGAGTTAAGAACCAGCCACTTCCCTGTGAACTTTTAATATTTTTTTATTTAAAATTTTTATTGCTTCCTTTGAGTAAGCTGCTTCGTGGCTGGGGTTCTCATCTGACTCATTTTATAGAATAATCCTATAATTGAGGGTATGCACCAAATGGCCTAAGAAACCCTGTGGAAAAACCACTCCCTGCTCCTCATGCTGGAAGCCATGTATGTAAGGGGTTACTCAGACTTCTCGAATCCTGCTTCAGATGGCTACGAGTTCCTGGAAATCCTGAAACAGGTTGCCAGGGACAACACCGACAACCCTGACCTGAGCATCGTGTGGATCGACCCGGATGACTTTCCTCTGGTGAGTGTGTGTTCAGTGTGAGACCCGGAAACATGAAGGAGGGTGTGAAATAGGAGAAGCATGTGCAGAAACACAGTGACCACCCCTATCCAGGGGTGGCAACATTGTGGGGCAACATAGAGTGGTGCTGGTGCTGCCACGGTTAGACCCACCATTCTCATTCCGTGGAGACCCGGGATCTGAGGCGCCCACACGAGTCAGCTGGGTGATAGCCTTCTGCTAGCACTTCCATTTCTGTCCCTTGCCCCACGACCTCCCTTGCTACAGCCTCTTTCATGTTCTGGGAGGGGACTGTCATTCTCAGGCAACCTGAGTTGATAAGTAATAAAAATCACACTTGACCATTTTGCACAGAGTGAAGAACTTCATGGAGGGAAGGAGTAACCTCTCGGAGGGCAGAGATCCTGTCTCATTCATTGTGTTCTCCCAGGTCCTAGCATGCTGAATGTGTAAGAAACTTAAAGTCCAAACTCTTGCTAGTGCCAGCGATCAATGGCCAGAAAGCCTTGATTATATACTTAATTTTAAAGAGAATAAACAGAATTTGTATGATACAGGAGCCCAGTGGTGATGGCAATGGATGTAGCTAATAGACTGCGTGCCTGGAACTATAGTAAATTCTTCATAGGCACCATCTCTCGAACCCTCCCATCAAACCTGTGAAGTAGGGACTGTCAGAATCCCTATCTGACAAATAAAACAGTAACGGCTGTCAAGGTTAAAGCTACTAAGTGGGAGATATGATATCCCGATCCAGGTCTGTCTGATGCCAAAGATTTGTCTACTAGTCAGTCAATAGACTTTAGCCTGAGCTAACTGCTGGTAATCAGTACAAGTTTAGTTATCATTTGGTTATAAATGATAACTTCTCTTCTTCCGGGAATTCGCATTTGTTGCATAGGACCTGACTGATCATATCATGATTAAATAGTCAAAATTGAGGGAGTTTAATGATTTCAAGGGTCCTGAAATCCAATCCTATATACAGAATAAGTCAGAGGCAGAGACTTTCATGACATCTGAAGCCAATGTCGTAATTCTGGGTAATCATAACAAAGTCATGGCCTCATAAGACCCTAAATACTATAACTTTTTTTTTTTAAGATGTTATTTATTTGAGAGAGAGTGCATGAACAAGGGTAGGGGCAGAAGGAGAGGGAGAAGCAGGCTCCCTGCTGAGCAAGGAGCCCAATGCAGGACTCCATCCCAGGACCCTGGGATCATGACCTGAGCCGAGGGCAGATGCTTAACCGACTGAGCCACCCAGACGCCCCTACTATAACTTTTTAGTTAGCCTCTGCCTGGCTGTATTTTCATCTGGACTGTTTTGTTATGCAAGCTTGCAGATGGTCTGCAGTTGTCCCAATCTGTTCTATTTGTTTGTTTGCCTTGGTTTTTACAAAAGAGAAATCTTTAGACTGTCCGGATTTCCAGGTTCCTACTATCTCCGGTCCCCATCAGGCCATATATTTACCTTGGAGACCTTCTGCCACTGAACATTTGCATTGCCTTAGCCCCATGGCCCCTGACTCCTTTAGTCCCATCCCAGTCAGAGATTAGTCCCTGTGGATCCCAAGCCTGGTGAACTGGGGGGGGAAAAAAAAACCCCCTCTATTTGCATGACACTTCACAGCCTTCTCAGGCACCTCGTGGATCCCAGTGGCGCAGGGTAAGGGATTTTTAAATGGGACATTGAAAGAGAAGTGGAGGAAGATGGCTCTCTCACCACATATTAACTATAAAATTCCCAAACAGTCATTTGGGAACCGACTTTGGACCATCTCTATAATATTCTTCCTTACAGCTGTAGAAGCTTTTACATTACATGTTTTCATAGTTGGTGTTATGAACTCCTTTTTCCATACTTATCAAGTGCTTAAGGGCTGAGGCCAAGCCTTCAGTTTCTGAAGTGCCCACAGCTGTTTTGAAGAACTTTAAGCAATGGTGACCGATGATGGGATGGCAGGTGGGTCCAGCCACAAAACGTGGCTTTGACCAGGAATGCCCTCTGCCTGCTGTCTGATCTTATTTTTCCTTGCTTCAGCTCGTTGCCTATTGGGAGAAGACTTTCAAGATTGATCTATTCAAGCCACAGATTGGGGTGGTGAATGTGACAGATGTGAGTATACCCCATGAATGCTTGCTCACCAGTCACCCTCAGCTTGTCCTGTTTTCTGCCATGCAGCCCAAACTGTGATACCATGTATAGGAGTCTAGCCTCCCCTGAAATGAGCAGGACCCTCGGCCCTGCCCAAGCTCAGGAAACTTGCCAGTGTGGTCCCAGCCTAGTCTCTGAGCCAGTCCCAATCCATGGCTTCAGGATTGTCTTCCATGGGCACTTCCTGGGAAAGGCATGGGCATGTTTCCTTGCTTATGGGGCCAGCCCGTCCCGTTTTATTATCTGGAACTTTCCATCCAAGTAAACTGTCCTGTATTTTCTCCTAAAGCCCAACAACAAATTCTTTTTTACACAAAAGAACCCACACGGGAAGCTGCTATTGCACGGTGGGTGACTGGGGGCGGGGGGATGCTGCGGGGGAGGGGGCAGGAGGAAGATCATGAAGGAGGAGGAGGGGCCCCTCCTCACCGTGCAGACACCCTTGAACTGAGTGAGGGTGGGAAAAGCCGGTGTGGTGGACCGGCAGAGCATGAGGAATTTTAGACCTTGCTCTCTACAGCTGATACAACTCCACCGTAACAAAACAGAAGAGGAGACAGATACAACAGCTAATGAGCAAATACCGGACAGAAAGAGATGGTCCCAGAGAAGTCATTAGAGCCATAATTAATTGTGGTGGAAATGCTTGCGAATGGGGCCGGTTAGCAACGTCCTGTTATCCTGTGGGTAGGCCTTCAGTCCCCTGGGGAATTCTACATTTATTTATTCTGTACACTGCATTTTAAACTAATAATAATAATTAATACTTTTTAAAATTTACTCCAGTTAAAACATTTGTAAATATAACAGTAGACTCTAAGGTGAAAAGCAAAAGTATTTCCCACTGCCCTGATCCCTTTTCTAGTCGCATTCCCAGAGGGGATCATTGGTGATAGTTTCATGGCTGTCCTACCAGAATGTCATACACATGTTTGTTGTTATGATATAGGTATCTTGTAGATACGCTCATGAAACCAGAAGGAAAAAAAACAGTGCAAATATAGTTATGATTCACAATAATACTTGATTTCAGTACCCCTGGGAACTGCCCCAATCCTGGGCTACCTCCCACCTCCCAGCACTTTCCACAGTATCAACCTAATGGTGGGGATCAGGAGGGCAGGCAGGTTAGGGTGGGGAGGGTCTCTTCCAGGCAGTGCTTTGATCTGGAGGAACTAATCCAGGGTGGGGAGGCAAGGATGAAGTTTGGGGTGGGTGGTAGGGGAGGTGGCATCTCGGGTTGGAGCAGCTGCTGGGCCTAGTGTGCTGGGCCTGGCCCATTCCCCTGCCAACCCTCCACAGCCTTGCCTCCGTACCCACTCTCCTTCCCCAGAGACCTCTGTGGGAAAATTACACACACACACACAATGGAATACACGTTTCCCTTGACATTGCCCAAGCAGACTGCTACAGATAGCATTCTGCATTGAGGCATTCCCATGAAACAGTGTGCACATGTTCCTGATGCCTGGGCCCGGCTGTTTGGAACCCTCTGGTCTGGCTGGTCCTTCCGGTACTCACTCACTTGGTCCCTCACTGCAGGCTGACAGTGTCTGGATGGAGATCCCTGATGATGATGACCTGCCCACAGTCGAGGAGCTGGAGGACTGGATCGAGGATGTGCTTTCTGGAAAGATAAACACTGAAGATGATGACAATGAAGATGGGGATGACGGGGATGATGATGAGGATGATGATGACGATGACGATGGCGGTAATTCTGACGAGGAGTCTAATGACGACAGCGATGATGATGATGAGTAGCCCTGACTCCGAATGGTGGATGAAAGCACAATCACAGCGGCCCACTACCATGCAGACAGCACTGGGGGGAGGGGGGGGGCAAGCAGCCCCGGCCCACTCCCATCAGCTCCTTCCCCTTTCCCATCCCTTTTCCCACCCCTTCTCATCGGGAGCTGTACCATTCAGCAAATGCCTCTAAACCCAGTAATCCCACTCAGCAAGGACAATCGGAGAATTATTCCCATGTGGACTGTCTTGATTGTCTCAGAAAAGCTCTCATTCTTTGCCAGACCATCAGTGGTCATGGCAGTGCCGGAATCTGGTGGTCTGGGGACAATAATCCCCTGAAACCTCGACTCAAGTTTACTTGTTGTCTTCGATGTGACCGTAACAGAATTGATAGCTGGCAAACTCAAAGCATAGAGTGACCTTACAGTCAGAGCCCAGGCAGACCAAAGATTAATTCACTTAGCCCCCGTGCCTAGAACATCAGTGACGATCCCTCCTTAAGGCAAGAGGTTCCCTCTTAGGAAAGGCTCAGTCTTAGAAACAAGTTTCTAAATCAGGTTCTCTTGGCTCTATTAAACTTATCATTTCAAGTGTATGTCACACCATTATGAACTCAGATCCAAGTATTTGGACAGCTATTCGGGAGGCCTTGAAACCCATGCGTACAGATGTAACAATCATTTCTAGGACATTAGGATATGGGATGGGAGGTTGATTTGCTTTCTGAACTTCCCTTTACTGACAAGTCTCACATTATACGCAAGGGAGTGGGGGGAACTGGAAGGATTAAATGTTTTTAATTTTTTCTGCTGGGTTCATGTCCCTGATTGAGTCAGTTGGCTTCCTAGCCTGAGCTGGGATCTGGATACACTTTTCTGTTGCTGCTAGTGAGCCCTCCCATTGGGAGTGAAAGTTGGTTTATCCAGAGGTCAATCAATGCTCCATTTGTCAGCCCTCCCACACTTGAGCAGGACAATAGCTAGAGTTCATAACGGTGCCCTGAGGCACTGAGAAAATCCCAAAGTGCCTTCCAAACTATCTAGAAGTTACATTGTGCTCGGTAGTTTTAGCATTAAGTTTGCATTATCATGTTCTAATTTATTTTCTCAATCTTTTAACACGTGTAAGACACTGCAAATTCTTCGGAAATAGAGTAATCCTTTTATGGAATAGTAGCCAACTAATTCTGTCATTAAACTTATACTTTGAAAATATGGAGACTCTCTTAAAAATCCTTTCTCGGTTTTTCCGATCCTACTCATTTTCTCTTGGTTCCTGTCCTACCTCTCTGTTCCTTCCCTGTTTTCCTTTCTGGCCCCTCTTCCTCTGCCTGCCCTTTAAATGATAGTGTTTCACAGTATCTCTCTACTTTAACATTCTTCCAAGGTGCTATCATCCATACCCATCAGCTACCACTTGTGTGCTAATGACCTCCAAGTCTGGGTCTCTAACCTTGACCACTCTCTTGGTTTTAGATCCACTCATTCATCTTGGTTTGGAGGTTGCACAAGCAATTCAAACAACAGAGCAAAATCCCAGCTCATTACCTTCTCCCCTAAATTCTCCTTCTCTTCATGGTGTCCCAGATTGGAAAAGTGATATCACCACGTATCCAATTGTCTATGTGATCTGAAGGGGCCCTCTTCCCCTCTGCAACCATGGCATTTTGCACATACCCCCAATCGTGGAAATTGTCCTTTAAATTGTAGTACATGTTTACCTGTCTGTCCTTTCGCTAAACTGTAGGCTTCTTGGAGGCAAGGGATTTATTTATCTTTGTATCCTCAGCAGCTAGCACTTTGTCCAGCACAAAGGAGATATTCATTTATTGAATTGATGGGTGAATAATTGATTAACCAGAATACCTATAATTCCCCAGCACTGTTGGATAACAATGCTTACGAGGCGTCCTTATTTTTATTTCTCCCCCTCACAAAGCCAGGCAGGCAGACACTTCCCAAGCTGGACTATGCTGCCATCTAGCCAGATCCAACCACACCTCTAATAAGCTCTTGGGAGGTGCATTTTCAAAGCAATCTTTGAAGCCAAGGAATGTGGTCTGTCATGAAAGTGGTCTATTCTCCAGCCCAGGAAAATTCCCTTGTTCCTGGAGGCCTGAGTAATACGCATCAAGTTAAATCATGTTGTGGTACTCCCATGTCAGAAGCACTGAGTGGTAAGCTAGCTAGTACTATCTGTGAGTAGTAGTGCTGTTTAGTCATTGGTCTAAACCTTTTTAAGCTGGTATTTATTGAATGTTTGGCATGTGCCTGGAGCACTAGGCTATGTGCTTTACATGTATTATGTCATTTAATCCTTACAAAGCTCTTATGAAGTAAGTCTAGTTATTATCCCCATTTTACAGATGAGGAGACTAAGATGCAGAGGGCCCAAGTAATTTTCCCAGGGTCACACAAACACTTTAAAGGAGTATAAGTGTAACCCCATTTTTATACTAAATCAAGGATTTAGATGAAATTAAATTCCTTAATCAATCAAAGGATTCCGTTTCTTTTCCTCAGATAGTGTCCTGAGATGGACTCAAGTGAATTTCCCATAATCCTTTTCACGGCTTACGCCAAGATACTCTTTCTCTTTTCCTTCTGGAGGGCATAATCACCTTATCCCACATTGGAAATGGAGGCTAATTAGAACTGCAAGGTCTGGCCATCCTGTTGGGAAAAAAAGAAAACAAAAAACATTGTGTTATCAAGAATTTACAATCATGGGGCGCTTGGATGGCTCAGATGGTTAAGCATCTGCCTTCAGCTCAGGTCACGATCCCAGGGTCCCAGGATCGAGCCCCGCATTGGGCTCCCTGCTCAGTGGGGAGTCTGCTTCTCCTTCTCCTTCTATTGTTCCCCCTGCTTGTGCTCTCTTGCTCTGTCAAATAAATACATAAAAATCTTTTTAAAAATGCACAATCATTTTCAGTGTATTTTTTAAAAGATTTCATTTATTTATTTGTTTGTTCGTTTGTTTGTTTGAGAGGGGGGAGGAGGAGAGGGAAAGGGAGAAGCAGATGCCTAGCTGAGCATGGAGCCCGATGTGGGGCCCGATCCCAGGACCCTGAGATCACAACCTGAGCCAAAACCAAGAGTCAGATGCCCAACTGACTGGGCTACCGAGGGGCTCCCGTCGGTGTATTTTTAAAAAATAACATCTCATAACTGGAAACAAGCTTGTCTTTTCCATAATAAGGCTGTGTACTGTCTAGGCCCTACTTCCTATAATGCAAGAGGCCTACACTGGTATTAATGTCACTTGTCATAGATCATTACTAAGTATCTTTTGATCAACAATCTCTGATACATGCAGACACACACACACATGCTTCCTAAGTGCAGATGGGTCATGGGGCTCTGCCCTCCATCTCACCCAGCCCATGGTTACCAACATCATCTGTCTCTAGCCAGGCTCTCCTGTTTCCAAAGCCCTCACCCCAACTGTCTTTCCTGGACAGCCTCATCTGGAGTTCCCATAGGGACCTCGGATTAACATGGCTTTGGGGTTTAAAGATCTCCCCAAAATTAGGTCAAGAAGTCAGCAGCGTAACATTAATAATTAATAATAATAATTAATAATCTCCATTATCATAGAAAAACAGCAATTTGGAGACTAGAGATGAGGAAAATGGGCTTCCCAGCTTCCTACCTCCAACTGCAGGCCACCCAAGGGAATCAGACTTGTAGAGCGGACCCAGGCCCTTGCTGCTCAGTGGGCAAGGATGGAGGGGAGGAGGAAAAAAACCAGACCTTCAATAATCACTTCACCCCAAGAACTTCACCCCAAGAAACATGGACAAAGGGCTGTTGTCCACTAACTCTATCTCTGGATGGGAGTAAGGTTTAGGCAAAAGGCCAGCAGCGGTCAGGGAAAGATCCTTCTTCATAGAAGCGGAGGAGCAGGGAAGAGACATCCCCCTCTGACAGTGCTCAAGCCGGAAGCCTTAGAGCCATTCCACTGTGTCTTGCTTCTGCACTGAACAGGGAGCAGGTGCTGTGCTCCCCTCTGCGCCCACCTTTCCTGTGTAACTGAGGCTTTATGGTCTCTCACCCGGCTTGCCGCAAGGTTCCAACTGCTCTCCCATCTCCCACCCAGCCTGCATGCTGCAATCAAGTGATCTTTCTAAAATGAGAAGCCGATCATGTCACACACATGCTTAAAATTCTTCAAGGGTTCTCTATTCCCAGTAGGTGTTAAAAAAATTTTTTTTTAAGACAAAGAGGCCAAAGAGTGAGCTATGAATGGAAAGGTTGTTGACTGCCGAATGCAGAGCTGGGCCGTGTGGTGGGAGGTTGGGGAGGAGAAACAGTGGGATAGGTCTTGTAAAACCAAAAGTCCTTGAAGTGTCTCTCCTCCCTGTGACGAAAGCAAAGTCTGAGTAGGGCTGATGCTGATGCTGGCGATGCCGGGGCTCTTGGATTAGGAAAGCATCGGACTGAATGGGGCAATTTCCGCTGCGTACCTGGAGGATCTGTCTTGGAATTAGGGCGTCCACATGGCTCATTTGGGATTATAGCACCCAGTTGTTATTTTAGCAGAAGTTGGGTCAGCACCCCCGGCACCAGGCTAGGGGGTCAGGTGTAGAATGTAATTGCTAAAAGCCAATTTTCTTCGCAGGGCACTCAAGGTCTGTGTGAGCTTTTTGTCCACCTTACCAGCCTCATCTCTCACAACGCCTCCCAGCCACCTGCCTCCTCTACTCTTAGAACCAGAAGTCAGTAGAAGCTGCCTGGCTGCTTAACAACACCAAGCCTTGGCTCATGCTATTCCATCTACTAGAATGTCTCTCCTTTCCCACCTGTGCCTGCCTGGCAAGCTCCCAACTATATTACCTGAAGTGTGAAGTAAGGTACATTCTGTGACTGTTCTAGTCATTCCCCAGGGGAATTGGCTACCTTACCCGCTGAGCCCTCACTGTACTGTGTACAAAGCTCTCTTACAGAAATTACAATTTATCACACATGTACATCTTCGTCCCCCTATTAGTCTGAAAGCAAGCTTAGGGAAAAGACTTCAGCGGATTCTGATCTATCCTCAGTGCCTAAATTCTGATAGGTTCTTAGTAAACTTGTTTGTCTAAGTACTCTCTAAGCCCTATGTAAAGCAAATTGAACAGTGATTAGTACCATTAAGAATGTGCTAGTGATTATCAAAAACTATTAGTACCATTAAAAATATGCTAGTGATTATCAAAAGTCAATCAGGACCTTTTTGGCAATGGTATCATCTGTTCAGATCTGCTTAGAATAGCAAATTGGGATTATAAAAAAAAAATCGGAGCACAGAATCTCTTTGACTCAGTGAGGAGTTTCTAATGTGCGGTGTTCTTTACTCAGGTCAGCGAAGTCTCCTAGAAATACAGGCATCATGATGGCAAGCAAAGCAGCATGGGGATGACAGCAGAAGTTCCAAGCCCCACTCTCTGGGAACAGAACACCCACAGCCACCCAAGTGCCCATTCATTTATTTTAATGTATCTGCAGGCCCAGATGCTTGCAAGGTAAATTAAGAACCTCTTTTGAATTAATCTGGTATTTTACCAATCTGCACTCTTCAGAGTAGTGATGCTAGAATTCTTACTATTAACCCTAGGATCCTGCAAAATCTCAGTGATTCCCCCTAAAATAATCATATATGTTTAGGTTATAGGTGGTAGCTTCCACGCTGAGTGTGCCATCCTGTTCTCATTCCCTCATTCACTCAAATATTCAATCAGTGGACCCTTGAGGCTTATTTAGCACATGCAGATTCCAGAAGGCAAAAATGAGTGGGTGAGATCAGAGGCCTGAGCAAACATCTAGAAAAGGAAAATGTTTAAAGTACCTTGGGTCATCATCATTTTGTCTGAACTATTACCACTTCTCAGAACCTCAGTTACACATTCAGATGTAAATACAGAGAACACGCCCAAAGGTCAAGAGTAGTTTTTGTTTTTTTTTTTCCGTGTCCACATTAGCCTGTAGGACTAGAAGATGCTTGCATGACATGTTGACACCAACAGAGAATTGCCAAGTCTCTCTGGAAGCTGGGATCCTGGCCTTTGCTGTGCCGCTGCTGGGGGCCTCCATCTCCGGCACTGGGTGGGCAGGCAGTGACTCAATTGGTGCCATCCTGATATCCCTCACTCCACTTCCATAATCTGATCGTTTATCATCTAGTCGTCTCAAAACTCTTCCAAAACTCTATAGCTGTATGACGGGCAATGAATGAAAAAGAGAAGAGTCCTTGGTTTATGTCTGCAGACAACTCGAATCTTTTCCCTGGCAGGGTTTGTTTGTGCAGATATAAATAATGCATATCGTGGCCGATAGCCCAGAGAAACAGAGCTTATCGATAATCTATACAATTGCTTCAAATCAATTGCTTTCTCTAGCCCCTGTCCATGGAATAGGTAAGAATTTATGCGCTATCAGTACTCTATACAGATTTAAAAAAAAAAAAATAGCTGAGTGTAGCAGAAGGTAAGTTCCAACATTTTTTTTTAAATATATATTTTTAAAGATTTTATTTATTTATTTGACAGAGAGAGACACAGCGAGAGAGGGAATACAAGCAGGGGGAGTGGGAGAGGGAGAAGCAGGCTTCCCGCGGAGCAGGGAGCCCGATGCGGGGCTCGATCCCAGGACCTGGAATCATGACCTGGGCCGAAGGCAGACGCTTAACGACTGAGCCACACAGGCGCCCCCATTTCTTTTTTTTTTTAATTAATTTTAAGTAGGCTCCACACCCAATGTAGGGCTTGAACTCATGACCCTGAGGTCGAGTCGCATGCTGTACCGACTGAGCCAGCCAGATGCCCCCATCCCACCCCGCCAACATTTGTCATATTTTCAAGGTCCTTTTAAATAAATCTATTTTTAAATCAGTCAATAATTAAAACTGAATTATCAAGCCACTCACCAAAACAATCCAATATTCACCCCCTCACAAATCCAGGGGTCTGACACTTTTCTTCCTCCTTACTTGGTTCAAAGATCTTTATTCACTTGCTGATTTATTCAAAAGGCCCATTTCATCTTCATTTGTAGAGCCTAAGATTTTAATTTTCAGTAATCTATTCATTTAAAACATTCTCTGAGCACTCTCTCGCATAAAATGATTACAACAGTTTTTGTTACAATGACAATCCACTTTCTGATTCAATCTATCATAATTATCTTGGTTTTCATAGAAACTTGACAGATTGTCTTTTTTAAAAAAAAGATTTATTTACTTGAGAGAGGGAGAGAGAGAATGAGTGGGAGGGGAAGAGGGAGAGAGAACCTCAAGCGGACTCCCTGCTGAACGCAGAGCCCAACACAGGTCTCAATCCCAAGACCGTGAGATCATGAAGTGAGCTGAAACCAAGAGTCAAACGCTTAACCGACTGAGCACTGCCCCCAGGAGCCCCTTGAAGCCTTTAAGAGGGTATCAGAATTATGCAAGAGTGAAAACGCTCCCTAAAAAAGCAAACAACTTTTTAGATTGAAATAATCCCCATGAAAAAGGAAGCAAAATACAAATTGGGATTTCAGTTTATTTTTCAAGTTGTACAGTATAAAAAAATGTAACATGTAAAATGTTTTACAGTTAATTGGGATGGGGGACCCAAAAGGGGACCAAGTAACTTGGCTGCCAGGTACACAGTTGTAAACGCTAACATTGTCACTGACGGACGTTACTATGAGAAGACATTTAGTAGCACACACCTTATGAACGTTCGTAAACGTGTTTGCGCAGATGGTTGCGGGTAGAGTCATTCATTTAGATGTTTGAAATGCCTCAACAGAGCTTGCTACCCATTTATGCCGGTATTCATACTCCGACTTTCTCCTATATATATGGTGACCCAAGTAGAGACTGATGAGCAGAACTGCCCCTCCTGGTTACAAAGTGCAGTATTAACTACTAAGAAAGACCACAAAGGCCTCTGGTCACATCTTTGCACAAACAGTGCTGATTCCTTCGGATAGAGACAGATGGTTTTGTCACTGAACTTTCTGGGTTCGAATTCCAGAAGTGAAAAGTTCTTTCAACACAAAAGCAATTGTCCAATGAACTTCTCTGAAGAAGACCTGATTCAGATGTCCTTGGCCTTCTCTCTAGCATCTTGGTTGAGGAACTGGTTACTCACAAGGCGAGTTATGTTGACCACCACAGTGAGCCAGTATCCACCCGTCATTCTGGCTAGCGTCCTGGACTCTCCACACTAGTTGTGCTCATATACAACTGCTTGGAAATCACATTTGGCTAATGTCATAATTCAGGGGTCTCAGGGGAGTCTGCTATAGAACTAAAGCCCACAGTGAATCCATTATAAAAATAAGGAATTAGCACCACCGTTGGAATTTTACGTTCCTTTTTCTCTTAAGAATGATGAACAATATAAAAAAAATGATGAACAACATTAAGTGAACATTCCATTATTTCTGTGACTGAGGGGCACTGGCAAATGAAAAACCATTGCCACCTCTTTCTACCTGGGCCCTGGAATGGTGACAATGTGCAACTGCCTAAATTCCCTATGACATGAGTTGAACTAGACTTGTCACCCACAGACCAGCTGCCTGGGTCCCGTCGCTAATTCCCTGAGCAACAGTCGCCGGGCCTCAGAGATTAAGCTTTCCTAGGCTTTGAGCTTTGCGGGCGGCTGCTTAACAACTCCTAAATGATCAGCTCCTTCGGAATAAAAGCTCACAGTACAAGGGAAAGCCCGATAAATATAAGTGAACACAAAACCAGACAACTGTACATTCAAATATTTTTATGAAAATATTATTTCAGTGCCAAAAGACACTCTTAAAAGTCTGGGGTTTGTCACATTTGTTCCCTGGGCTTAAGATGAGTAAGTACTTTTATCCCACTAGGACAAAACATTGGGGTTTCCAAGCTGCGGGACCTGTAAACTGTAGATTCTTAGTGTCATATTGGAAGTGACCTCTCAGGGTACCGCTTCAGATGTTAGAGATGGGTTGTTGTATTGGGGGGACTCAAAAACAACCCATTCAAGAGATTTATTTTACAGGTGAAACAAAGCAAGTTGGGTTGTCTAAGTAGAAATGGGACAGGGCCTGGCAAGGGAGATTCAGAGTCCCCCAATTCTATTTTACTCGTTTTATCATTTCTTTTCTACCCTTTGAAAATCTGTCTTGATTCCAAATGAGGAGCCATGCTGAGAGATGTATCATCTCCGTTCTCCTGTGCTCCACAGAAAGTGAACAGCAGAGAGAAAAAGGTAGTTTGTGCACAACAGAATGAAACTTTAAAGACCTCGGAGGAGAGGAAAACTGTGTTTCCAGCCTTCTGTTTTATGTCTGTTAAGACTCATGAGGGCAAATGTGGGGAGAAACAATGGGATGCAAGTGCTTGCTGAGAACACACAGGTCAAGGAGGGAGGTCAGGGGACCCCCGTTCCAGACCTCCCGGGGCTGGGCCTGCAGGTGGTCCCTCTCCCACCCTAACCCGGGAGGCAGAGCACGGGCAAGAGGCTTCCTCCGCTCAGGAAGAGGCCAGGTCCGCCCCTGCCCAGCTCCCTGCGCCCAAGGCCCAAGGCCCAAGATGCCTGCCTGCCCGAGCCAGCAGGGGCGGGGGGGGGGGGGGGCCAGAGGGGCAAAAGCAAAGGACGCCTGCCGAACCACAGGTGTGGTGCTGCTGGCGGGGCTGGTTTCCTGGGGGAGGGGCATTCTCAAGTTGTTTCCATTAGAAATCCCGAGAAATCCGCCTGCACGATGGAGAGGTTCCCCAGGGGCCACAGCTCTGGTGCAAAAGGCAAGGACAGAAGGGACCCCACCACCACCTCGGAGGAACCCTCACCCCAGGTTCTGAGTCCAGGTTAAGTGTCCTCACGTTCCTTCTCCACGTTCCAAAATGCCAGATCATTTAGATCGGCACCTCAGGGTGCAGTGAGCGAGGGGCTGGAATCAGACGTTAGATTTGAAATCCCAGTCACTAGCCATGAGACCCGGGACAAGTCCCTCCCTCTCTGATCGTCCTCTTCCTCACCTGTTCAATTGAGAGAACCCTGCCTCAAAGGACTTCCCGTTCTAGAACAGCACCTAAACACACAATACTGGGTAAATGTGTATTGGTACCCTTCTCTTCCTCACTTGACCAGAATACGATTTGTCAAGAACATGCCCTGCAATCTAATTGTCTCAGCATCCACTTGGATCAAGTGCAAAACGGCAACTTCACGGTAGTGTCTAAACTACCTCGGTTCACTACTGCACTGAATACCATTCAAGGACTGTAATATGGGCTTCAGAACAATTCATCTTTTATTTATGATGGAATATGACCACAAGGTTACATAGTAAATTCACAGTAGTAATTTATTATTTTCTTGTAACAAGATCCATAAAGCATAAACGCTACCAGAAATACTTACATCACTTTACAATCGCAGGAAGGATCTCTGCTGGACTACTTAAATATTACGTTAACGTTTTTGTGCTACTTTTAGTCATCAGTGTTATATTTTTTTATGAAGGTCAATTTTTAAGTTATACTGAGAAATATATAGTAAGGCTTCCAGGGTAGTAAAGTTGGAGCTGTAATTATCACAGAGCTTGACCTTTCCCGTTTCTTGCTGTTTTCACGTCACAGGGTCCTAAGGCAATAAAGAGTCTAATGGATTGCCTGCAGGATGTCAAGCTTTCCAGAAGACTCTTCTATGCTAAAGCCATTTACTCCTGGGGAGAAGCCAGTGTCACGGAGGGAGAGGAATAAAGGAGCCAAGGGAGAAGTAAACTGGCAGCCTTCCAAAAGATGGGTGCCATTAGGAAATCTCTCCACCATAGGGCACAGGGTAGAAACACAGACACTCATCCTTAACACATGCGTGAGTTAACCTGTTGACAGGACACCCACCAGCGACAGATGGCTAACATACGAGTGTGCCATCCCTGGGGTAATCACACTCAGAGCCATGCACACATATATGGAAACGCATACCACCACCAAGTATGTGTCCCCACTGAAGGAGCCTGACATCGCAGGACCCAGCCAGAGGGAGTGTGAACCAAGGACCCGA
The DNA here is from genome assembly GCF_002201575.2 of Neomonachus schauinslandi. Taxonomy (NCBI): domain Eukaryota; kingdom Metazoa; phylum Chordata; class Mammalia; order Carnivora; family Phocidae; genus Neomonachus; species Neomonachus schauinslandi. The sequence continues at coordinate 96,064,275 of NC_058406.1, read as the reverse complement.
TTCTCTTGGTTTCACAGTGTGACTAACACTTCCCCAGGTGTGTGTGTGTGGGGGGGGGGACGAAGAGGGGCAGGGTAAGGACGTCTGCCATCCCGACAGGCAGGGGGCTTGCCGCAGAGCTACAGCCCTTTCGAAATACATGCATGCAGAATGAAGAGAAGCCGCAAGTATGGTGAAAGGGGAGGGGGACACCTCATCTCATCGCCCCCCCAACACCAGCCCAGCCACCACCGCCCCACGGAAAAGGAGCTCCAACTCCAGCAAAGCACCCCAATGCGATGCGCACACACACCCCCCGGGGACCACATACATCCACCCACTTCTGAACAGAATTCGATCTGTCGGTAGATGTGAAAGCGAAGGACAGAGAGGGAGAAGGGGGATGATGACAGCCGGGCAAAAACCTGCTCAAGCATTTTCTCAAGGGCTTACCTTAGGATGGACTTTAGCAAAAGTATCATGCGTTTGACTTCACTGATAATGCAAAGGATGGGTAAACTATAAAACCTTAAAGTTCCTTCCAACTCTAAGCATGCAGATGTTTTAACATTCAGTTCGTGGATGATTAAGAATTATCACCACCTTCAGAAGTATACACTGAGGAACCAAAGTCAGCCACCGGTTAAAACACCACCGGGGGATGCGCCTGTCACTAGGGTCTTCTACTCTGAACACTTAACATTCACGTTTTAATAACTTAGGTTGAAAGTTACAGAAAATCTATAAACATTTAAGGCAAATGAAATCTTGCCTCCTCCACTGTGAAGTCTCACATATTTTACTAGCCCTGGGGCAACTCACCCTCTTTTAAAATGAATGGCCCATTGGTTCCAAGGACTGAAATAAAAACGCATCGTGTTCGACTGGGTGATGCAGCTTTCTAAAACCCTAAATCTTTTTAATGCCATTTACATTGTTCCCACTGCACCAGTAACTCAAGTTATTAAGATTTTGGAAGTGCAAAGGCTTTATACAAAGATCCTGCATTTTATTTTGTTATTCCTTCAAAAGGGACTCAATACACAGTCAGTGTAAAAAAATCGATACCCAATTTAAAACTGAAACAATAATTTCAGGAAGTCTGACATTCTCCTATGCAAAGACTGGGGGACAAGAGAAGGGGGTAGAGAGAAAATAAATTCCTTAATTTAAACCTTTCTTCACCCTGCTGGGAATATAGACACCAAAGCAATGACTCTATCTTAACCCCTTCTGGCCTGGTAACTTAAGACAGGGTTTGGAAGCACGGTATTTTAGAATGCAGACGAATAGTATCGTCATGAACAAAATATTCTGTATACGACCCACAGGAAGTCCTTATGGCATCTCCAGCTGCTGGGCTCCTGATGCAGAAGCCTCTGACACACTTAGTCTGGGGCATGACAACCGTGACCCAACCAAAGTCCCATACGCTTTCACCATCCCTTGCCCTATCTCCCAAAATATATTTCCTGAGAAAGACATCATCAGCATAAGGAATGTCCAGTTCAAAAACTAAGAGGAACAAAAGCACCATGGTTACATGGTATGTGTTTTCCACAAACAGAACCACGTAGTTACATAGCGCATCTTGGCTCCACGCCATACCGACTGGTTCCTCCTCCTTTCTTCTGTTCCAACACATCTTTTTGAGCTGCAGGCTGTTGGGTCAAGAGTGCTGTTTACTTTTGCAGGTACAGGTGTATTACAAATATCCAAAGCCCATTTGGATTTAAAAAAACGATACACAAACACTGCACCACTTTTGGAATGCACAAACCAGGAAGGGTCCTCGCGAACACAAAGAGCATTCTGACAGTGTCCTCCTTGTCTAAAGGGGGGTGATTGGCTACCCCTGATCCCTGGGAAAAGCAAGGGCAAATACTCTGTAAAGGCTGGCCGTGGATACAGCAAGGCAAATGGAGGCACAGACAGGAACTCCCCCACAGCCTTGCCACCTGCCCCCCAGGATCCTCAGATCGGCTCCCTACCTTTCCTTTCCCCAAGCCCTGCTGCTTACCCATTCCATCTCCCCCACTTTACCAGTAACTACAAGGACTTCCAACACCAGCGCCAAAGCAGCCCCTTCCCTGGTAGTAAGTGGCAGAGGTCATGAGTTGCACAGTGATGGTGGTCAGAAATCAGGGACCAGACAGCAGTAGCTGTCCCAGCAGTGGGCACTGTTTGGTCTCCCTTGGCAGAGCAGCTAGGCCACGAAGCTTTGTGAGGACGTCTCCCCCTGGGAAATCAGAGGCTCCAAGCTGCACCTGCCAGTCCCTGAGTCGCGGCGTCAGTCCTCCCCACCCCCTCCCCACCCCCCATCCCTGTGAGCAGTGGGGAGGAGAACTGGGAGGGGAGGGGCTCCCGCTGTAGCCGAAAAGGGACAATCTGGCAGGCTTGCTGTCCCTGTGTTCGACCTGGTTGGCATGCTATGCTTCCCTATGCAAACAGTCCATGGCACCCACGGGAGACAGTGCACAGAGCCCGTGAGCACACATGGAGAGCCGGGTCCAGGGCAGCTCTGCAGGCTGGGCTTTCCTGGCCAGGGCCACCAGCCAGGTGGGGGTGCGGTGCGTGCAGGGGAGGGCTGATGGAGGGAGACGGGTGCGCCATCACGGGGTCAGGAAAGGGCCACCTGCTCAAACCTAGGCCGACGGTCAGAAACAGGACAGGGAGGTTTTCTCTTTGGGGGAGAAAACAAAACAAAATCATTTAGAGCTGTCAACTGCTAGTGCACATTTTTTGTTGTGACCTTTCTCAGCAGAACCTAAGGCAACAAAGAACAAAGATGAAGGCAGCCATTTCCGGAAGGGCCCACGGCTCCCGTGGGTGATGTGGTACTGGACGTGCACGGACACAAGCACCTATGTGGACATGCCGTGTCCGGTTCCCCGCAACAGAGGAAGGCGTGTCCCCCTGGAGGTCGACGAGGGGGCGGGCCGGAAGCAACAGGAGGGCGTGGCCCCGGACGAAAGGCGGGGACTAGCTGCCGTAAGGCGAGGCTCCCGAGAGCCACCTGCTCTACTTTGGTTTACAGCTGTCACAGAAACGCCAGGGAACGGCTTCGTGAGAAGTCCCATCCACAAAAGTCAGATGTCATCAGTCGCTTTTTGCCAGGGTGGACAATCCCCTGCTTCCTTCCAAGTAAAGTGCGGATGGTCGAAGGATACTGGTCTATCATCTGCCAGTTTCAGTCAGCAATGAAGAATAATAATAAAAAAAGATGCCCCTCTGGTATACATATATATATCTCTCTCTATATATTCTTTTTTTTTTTTTTTGTAATAAAGCACAAATATAAAACTTTTAAACCGATGTCTCAGACTGTAGGCGAAGGACAAATTTGTGAGATTTGGGGTCTATGAACTCTTCCGAGAGGATGATGAATGGAATTTTCTTCACATTGACCACGAGGCTGAAGTCCAAGCATTTCAGGACGAAAACGATTCCATCCCGCAATCCGTTAGTCACAGCCTCATCGCTAACCAGTCTCCACTGCGTAGAGAGCCAGCGCTCCTTGTCATACTGCAGGGTAGGGCCCGCGCTGAGGTAACGTTCTAGAAAGGCCTGAAAAAGGAGGACAAAGGCCGTCAGAGAAGAAATACCCTGTGCCAAGGGCAGTGATGTCAGGGGCACACCCATCTTATACGGATGAAAATGTTTCCCAACGAACCAAGACAGAGCCCAGCGAATCAGGCCGTATTCCCATCAGGCCCTCCCAACAGAGTCCTTGTTGGGGAGGGATGCCTCCTTGGACTTTCTCACTCCCCTCTGCCAACTTCCAACCAGAGGCGGGCAGGTGGGGTGCCCGGCATCTCCGTCTGCCCGGAGGCCATTGCCGAGGCACCAGCCCAGCCAGGGCATGGCCCCACGACACATGTCACCGCTTGTACCTGTGCTAGGTCTGCTTGCTCCCGCACCGAAAGCTTCTCAGGGCAAGGGCCGGGCACAGAGAGGCACTGGGAACCGGAAGCTGAACAAGTGAAAGGATATACTTGCACGCACGCACGAAAATGCATGCTCCGCCACTCACGGGCTGTGTGGCTTTGGACAAGTCATTTGTCCGGTCTGTAAATGAGGACAGTAACAGCTCCTCACAGGGCCGAGGCGAGGATGACACGGCTGTCTCTAACCATCTAATGGCACGAGGTAAGCCCAACGAGTGTGGGCAATGGTGATTTCCTGTGGGATCAAGTGGGCACAGGGCAGGTCCGAGGGATGCCAGAGCCCACATCCCCGTCCCTCTCACAAGTCCCCTGCTCCTGCGGTGCTTAGCTTGTGGGAGGTCTTGGACCCCCCACCCACTCACGGCATCCACATGCATTATTCCTCCTGGGCCTTCAATTCTCCTCAGACCACCCCTGAGCCTCTGGGCAGATTAACACACCCTCCTCCGAGTGCTTATAATCACTGGCCTGACTCCCGGGTGACCTCTACTTTCCTAATGATCATGTGGACATGCGTGTCTGTCCCCCCGCACTGGAATTTACCCCCCCTGGAGGGCAGGAACTATTTTTTAAATCTGAATTTCCAATGTGCCTGGACATAATAGGAGCTCAATGGAGTGTGCATTAAATCAATAAATACGCTGATTTAGCTACAAGAAAAGGGAAGAAAGAGGGAGCCAGTGATTCAGACAGGATATACTGGGATCTGTCACTCTGGTCCTAGACACAGGTCAAGGCCAGTTTCTACGAACTTTCCCCTTCCATCCACACCTCACTGCTGCCGCCAACTACGTGATTTCTGATCTGATCTGTAAGCATATATACATTTTTTTAAACGAAAATGAAAGCAACCAGGAAACAAAAAGATCTTAAGGCAGAAAGCAGAGCCATGCCTAAACACACTTCTAATACAAAAATAGCTCTTGTGAATCATAAGAAAAAGAAACAACTCAGCAATGAGAAAACTGAAATTAATAAGATAATTTATAGGATAATAGATATTAATAGAAAATTAACATAACAAAAAGATGCTCTACCACATTAGTAATTCATGAAACATGAATTCAAATAACAAAAAATTTTTTTTTTGCCTCTTATGTGGGCAATGAGTAAAAAGAATGGTAACACCCAATACATCAAGTGTGTGGGGGAAATAAACAGAATCATATCCCAGAGGCAGAAGTGTTTAAAAGAGTAACATCCCTTGGAAGGACAATCTGGCAGTCTCTATACCTTTGATCTAGCTGTTCCTCTACCAGAAATTTCTCCTTTGGAAATACTTGCACAGATGCACAAAGATGTATGTGAAAAACATACTCGCTGCAACACTGTTTAGACCAGGGGTTGGCAAACTTTTCTCTAACATAAATATTTTCAGCTTCACAAGCCACACTCTGTCATGACTGCTCAATTCAGCCTGTGTAGAGAGAAAGCAGCCATAGATGATACAGAAATAAAAGGGTGTGGCTGTGTTCCAATAAAACTTGATTAACAAAAACAGCCAAGTCCTGGTTTACACTACTGAAAGATGTTAATCCAAATGTGCGTCGTAAGCATCCGTTACACAAATCATGGTATTCATCGGGATGAGATGCAGCTATTAAAGAGAATGGATTAGATCTGTATGACAGAGATCTGGAAGTACTGACAGGGAAAAACCGTGCAGAGATAGTTATAAGTGAAGAAAGCAAGTTTCCAAGTTGTGTGTGTGGTATGAACTCCCATTTGTGGTTTGCTTTTTTTCCACTTCTGCTTTAAACACACACACACACACACGTCTGAAAGCATACACACCAACTCATCACCAAGAACTGTTTAGGGGAGGAGAATGGAAACTTCCCTTTGCACATATTTTCCTTTTCCTTTTCTTTTGTTTAAAGATTGATTCATTTATTTACTTGAGAGAGCGAGCACATGTGTGAGCATGGGGGAGAAGGGGAGAGGGAGAGAGAGAATCCCAAGCAGACTCTGTGCTGAGCGTGGAGCCTGACACGGGGCTCGATCCCATGACCCTGAGAACACGACCTGAGCCGAAAGCAAGAGAAGGACGCTTAACCGACTGCGCCACCCAGGGGCCCCCATTATATTTTTCTTTAGTGCCTGGATTTCTATACAAAGAAAAAGTATCGATTACTTTTAATTCAGAAAAGTATACATTTTTTTAAATGAAAATGAAAGCAACCAGGAAACTAAAAGATCTTGAGAAAAGGAAAACAATGGCTTCTGTTCTATGTGGTACGAGCTACCACTTCGCACACGTATACTGTACTCATTGGCAACACGCTCTCCATACTTTTTTGCATTCTGTTTTTTGTAACTTAATATTCTAACGAAGATTCTTCTAGTTTTCATAGGTGATACACCATAATTTATAAGCCACTGTTCTGTTTTTAAGTTATGTCCAGTTTGGAGTTATCCCAGATTACTTTGCAAAAATCACCTTCGTTATTACTTGTGCATGTATCTGATTCTAGAAGAGGGATTAGTGAGCCGAAGCATATGGAAACCTTTACGGATTCCAACTGAGTATTTCCTAAGGGTTGTTCCTGGTGACAATGCAACCATATGCTGTACATGTATGGGGCCACACATGAATATGGGTCCTTATACCAAAAGCACTCCATGTGCACTCCACGCCAAGCTCGTTTACTCTCTACCATGTGATCGACATGTCATGTCGCCATATTGAATATAATTTTCACACAACAACCCTATCAGGGAGATGCTACTATTATCCCCATTTTATAAAAGAGGAAACAAATATAGAGTGACCTCTACAAAGTCACAACCCAATCAATTGGTGGAGCCAGGATCTGAAGCCCCCCTCTGTCTGATGGCAGGTCATTTACTAACCCTTACTCTACTCTGCTTCCTCGGCCCCACCCCTCTCTTAGCTACATGGCTGTTTCCGGCAATCTCCCTAAAGTGTGCTCATACTGTAATTCAAGAGACCACTCAAGTAAAACTAACCCCATGATGTCCAAAATGCCTAACGGGGTGATGGTATCCTTTCTGCCACTAAGAACAGCCATTTATTCAGACATTTACCATACGGCAGGCACTGTTTTAAGCACTTCGCATGAACCCTTTTAGTTCCTACCACAACCCAATGAGGTAGGTATTACAACGAGCCCCCATTTACAGAGTAGGAAAGTGAGGCACAGAGCCATTAAGCGATCTGCCCGAGGTGACCAGCTCGTTGCGGGAGGAGCCAGGCTGGAAAGCATCAGCTCGGCTCCAGAGCCCACAGAGCGGCCCTAACTGCCACCTCTACTGTGAAAGTCTTTCCTCTGCTTGAAGCTAGAGGCTCTCAAAAGGCAATTTCAAAAAACCACCGCACCAAAATCATGTAAAGTAAGTGGGAACTGGTAATTCTCATGAGTCGGGGCTTTAGAGAGCCTCTGAGTCCATCGCTCCCGGGCACAGCCGCCAACAGGACCTGCCGACTCGGTGGCCGGTCGCACCTTGGGGGTCATGCTGTTGGTGATACAGAAGGCCAGGTGCTGCAGGATGCTCTCCATGCTGTGGTGGTGCTGCTGCCGCGTGGTGCGCAGGTACTTCTGCAGAGCCCGGGCCATGGAGGGGAAGATGGCCTGCGCCGCCTCCCGCGGGTCCATCACTTCCCCTGGAGCTTTCTGCTGCTCTTCGGCCTGGAGGCGCTGGATGTGGATGAAGGCCTCCTCCACCGCAACCACCAGCCTGGGGGCGGGCAACGAGACGGTCATCAGGATGATGGCTGCTGCCAGGCTGGACAACAGCGTGGTCATTCAGGGCCTGGGAGGCCTCCTGCCCGCCTCTGTGTCCCAGCCTGCCGCCAGCTCACCCAAGGCTCACCTCCGTAGTGGTCACTCCAGATGGCTGGGGGGGGGGGGGTGGAGGGAGAAAGGAAGGCAGGAGGGCTACAGGGGTGAGGGGGAAGGAGCCCTGGGACTAGGAGATTGACCTCTGTTCTCAATTCTGCCACTAAGGAGCTTGGCGGACTCACTTCAATCCTTTCATCTCTACAACGAAGGCTTAGATGAAAAGAGCTCGAAGATTCCTCAAAATCTGGCCACAAAAGGCTCTGCACGCACTGAGAGGGGGCTGGTGCTACAGAAGCAGAGCTGCATCCCCCTCAATCCAGCGTGGGCCGGGGGCCAACAGCTTCAGCATCAACTGGGAATTTGGAAGACATGCAAATTCTGAGGCCCAACTCCAGCCCCACAGAAAGGTGAGTAAGTCACTTTTGCAGGTGGGGCCCAGAACCTCAGATCTGCGCTTTAATAAGCCTTCCTGGTCACGCTGGTGCATGAGAAACAACGGAGCGGCTTGAGGCTTGAGCGGCTCACGTTTATACACTCAGATTTCATTCTAGCGGTTAAAAAAAAAATAAAAAAAGTAAAAAGTCCGCTATGACAGGGTGTTAAGTGTCAGGGCTGGGGGGGCGGGGGGTCGGGCAACAGACCTCGCTCTTCGCTTCTTCACCCGCCGCTCGTGCTCTGCCTCTTCATAATACAACTCGTTGTGGCTTGAGTCTCTGCGCCGAGCAGCTGCAGCGATCATGGCCCGGGACTGACCAGTGGCATTGTTACTGGGGCCTTCGGGGAAGGACAGTGGAGGAAGAACAGTTTTAATGCCATGGGCCTGCAAAACAGAGCGGGAAACGAGTACCACGGTCTGTCGATACCGTCCACCCACCCCGAGAAGCATATCCACCAATCTCAAAAGAAACTTCCAGAAGGGTGAAGAGCACTCCTGCCTCACATTCGCTATGCTCATGAGAGGAAGGAAATCTCCCCCAAACCCAATCTGATCGGTGCAAATGGAAAAAGAACGCAGGAGGAGATGAAGAATGCCGGACAATGAAAATATTGGCCAAAAATAACACACAAGAGAATGCTGAAGATGTTACTCACCATCTGTTACATCAAGTTTCAGTTTGGCCATAAGGGTAGCTGGAGCATCACACTTCAGCAACAAGACAATGAGAGAGAATGAGAGGGATGGGGAGAACAAGGACAGAGAAAAAAGAAAGTCAAGGGATAAGGAGACACTGATTATGCACAGGACGACAAGCCATGCTGGAATGTCACAGTAGTCACAACGCTTAATTAAAAAAAAAAAAGTATTTGAGGACTTGCAATATGGCCCGTTTGTGAAATGCAGACTTAGAACTCCCCACTGTTCCCCTGACCACAGATTGCCTTAACTTTTCAGAAGGACAAGGTAGATCACATGCTTTCTTCTGTATCAACTACTTAGTTAATGACTTGGTTTCGCTAGTGGGAATTTTCAGTAAGTTTTCAGATCACAGGTGAAATTTACCAATCCTCTGGGAATCCCAACTGAGCACACATCTCATAAAGTGCACCCCCATCTGCCCCCGCCAAAATGGGGAGGATATGGCCATGAAAAATTGACACCATCCATAAATCACTTGACTTGCTAACAATATGATCCTCTTCGAGGGTCTACAAAGCTCTTGCCCTGACCCAAGGCATCCAGCAAGAAATGACACTGTGTCTTGTTCCTTGCACTTAACTATCTGATAGCCTGAAACACAGCTCTGATGTCCTCAGCCTGGCCTCTGGCCTCCTGCCACCCACTCAGCCCCAGGTCCTAGCCAGGATTGAGAAATCTCTTTAAGTATCTCACCAGATGCCTGAACTACTGAGAGTTACTGACTTCATGGATCTGGGGAGCTGGGCCTTTGAGTAACTTATCCAAAATTTGAAAAGCAGCTTTCCATAGATGTTCCCAGCAGGAGGCAGGAAACACACATCACTATTGTTTTCAATCAGAAAATCCCAAAATAAATGAACCTCCCACATGTGTAGACTGTAAATCAACATTCTTCTGAAAGTATGTTTGCTGAAAGAAAGAAAAAGAAAGAAAAAGAAAAGAAAGAAAGAAAGAAAAGAAAAGAAAAGAAAAAGAAAGGGGCGCCTGGGTGGCTCAGTCGTTAAGCGTCTGCCTTCGGCTCAGGTCATGATCCCAGGGTCCTGGGATTGAGCCCCACATCGGGCTCCCTGCTCGGCCGGAAGCCTGCTTCTCCCTCTCCCCCTCCCCCTGCTTGTTTTCCCTCTCTTGCTGTGTCTCTCTCTCTCTGTCAAATAAATAAATAAAATCTTAAAAAAAAAAAAAGAAAAGAAAGAAAAAGGAAGAGAAGAGAGAAGAGAAGAGAAGAGAAGAGTTCTGAATTGAGAATGTACGATAAAGATGGACACTGAGAGGGGTGCCTGGGTGGCTCAGTTGGTTGAGCGACTGCCTTCGGCTCAGGTCATGATCCTGGAGTCCCGGGATCGAGTCCCGCATCGGGCTCCCTGCTCGGCAGGGGGTCTGCTTCTCCCTCTGACCCTCCCCCCTCTCATGTGCTCTCTCTCTCTCATTCTCTCTCTCAAATAAATAAATAAAATCTTTAAAAAAAAAAAAAAAAAGATGGACACTGAGGGGAAGAAGAACCAAATGGACCATAAAGTTTAAGCTAAAGAGTTGCCCCGACATGTGCCCCCCACACCCACCAACCAGAGACACCACTTCAAGGCACGTACCATCTACATTGTAGACTTTCAGCCCGGCCATGTGCTTGGCTGCTCGGAATTTGGAGGCTGTTAGGAGATTGGGGTTATAGATGGTGAAATCTTTATAGTAATTTTCCAGAACCACCAATGCTGCTCGCTGGATACTGAGAAGAGAAGGCAAAATTAATGCAATGCTTTTTCACTGAAGAACCAGGTCCCAAGTGACCAAAAAAATCCTCTTTTGGAGTCAGGTAGAACAGCAGAGCACCACGGGTAACCTCCCATCATGGCGGGCCCCTGGATTTTACCACACCATTTGTCAGAGCAGGATGAGAATTTAAAGGTGAGACTGAGTTCAGTCGTCGAGTGGCTTCTTGGCCTTCTCCCAGGCTGCGCCATGAATCCCACCCCATCTAGCCAATAGCTGAGAAAGGAATCAGTTGTAACTCAGATTTGTTCAGGCTGCACAGAACTTTCCTATTTTCCCCAGTTTACAGAAGAGGACACTGAGGATCCCCGAACGGTCGAGAGACTTCGAGACGGTGGCAGGGCTAATGGGCGAAAGAACAAAGTGTAGATTCAGGTTCTCAGGTCCCAGCGCAGGGTCTCTCCGTAGGCCTCACGGCCCCTGCTGTAGGGAAGGCTGGGATTTGGGTTCTCCATGGATCAAAACGAGCTACAACCAACCACACAGGACAGAGGGCACGTGAAAGATGCTGGCTGCAGACATTGGTGAATCCTGATCCCTCCTCTGGGGTCTGTCCTCTCGGTCCCAAGCCAGCTGGAGCTCCCTCTTTCAGAGGAAGCAACACCCCTTTCCGAGCCCTCAGCTGAGACTTTGGCCTTTATTGGTCTGCGAGGCCTTCTGTCTCTTGGACAACAGGGGTGTACAGAGGGGACTCTCTCTGCTCTAATGTCTTGCAACCTCTACTCTGTCACCTGTCTGGCCCCTCGGACAGCAGCAGAGGAACAGAGAAGAGGTAACACCACCAAGGGGGAGGGTGGGGCGGGAGGGCGCCCATACTCCCCGACTGGTGGCAGAAGAACTTGCCCTTGGTCATGGATGCAGGCCACTCACCGCTTCAAAGAGAAACGTGTACTAATACAGCATGGGTTTTTCATGTACCATCTTGTCTGACTTCCACAATCATTCAAGGTAAGACAACCGAGGTTCGACAATCTCTGACCGGCACACGGCACGCATCTACCACACAGGAGAACTCCAGTCTGGAGTTACAAGCCTCCAACCTGTGCTCTTTCCCTGCGATGTGTGGCCGCTATGGGACAGTGTACGTACCGACACCGGCCCCACAAATTTCTTTTTATCTTGCCCTTTATATTTTCCTTCCCAGCCCCTGCTAAGTGGGTGCAGTGACAAGGATTACTTACAACAGTCTGGGCGCCGGGACAGGGCTGCCCTCTGTGCCTGGATGACCACCGTAACTCTCCACGTGGCTCAGGGACGCTCACTTCACACCAAGACAACACAGCCTCTAACTTATCAGTGGGACACTCTGTCAACCCACTGCTCAGCTCCCCTTGTTTAGCACGAAGTCTAAAAACGATCTAGAAGTCAATCAGCTAACCTCCTTGAGAGCAGAGTCGTGGCCCAGCCTTCTCACTTATATCCCAACAGCGCCTCGATCCATGATCTGCGCTCAGTTGCTGCTGAGTATCAACCTCGATACGTACACTCCCAGGAGGCGGGGGGAATCTGGCAAGACTAATCCTGTATGATGGAAGTAGAAGAGTCCTAAGAGCAAACCCACATTTTGAAAGCCCTCGTCATTCAGTTACTCACTTGTCATCACTCCCACACTGGAGCGCCCCCATCCGCCCAGCCCTGGGAGTACAAGGATACGATGCAAGGAGCTGCTCCTGAGCCAGGCAGACAGAAACCCTAAGCTCCACCGCAGCTAACTGGAATACATGTTGGCTGGGGAAGCATACAGAAGAGCTTCAGAATGCCCAGATTCGGGTGAGTGCAAGAGCAGCCCCCCGAGCAAGGGAAGTGGTCCCTGAGTTGACGTTTTGTGGCATACGTCTTTGTGCCGAAGTCCCCTTGGCTGCAGGCAGACGCTCTCCACACTGGGGCAAGTCCGCGGCCCCCCCTCGAAGCCCGCCCATGCCAAAGCCCCGGTGGCCCCGGGGAGTGTGTGCGTCTCACAGCCTTCGAGAGCCTTCGCTTCCGGGCAAGTCTGCCCAGTGGCTTCCAATCAGCAGTCTCCTCCTTGACCTCTGATTCTGGTATTTTCCAAAGTGGGGCAAGCACTTCTCCACCGCCCCCTTCTATCCAGAGACTCTCCAGGGCCTGATGACACGTGTGCGCACACACAAAAACTTGCCCTCATAAGCACCCATCACACCTCCTGCCCCGTGCCTCTCTGGAGGCTCTGGGCCTGGTGAGATAAGACGCCCCTCCACACTGAAATGTCCCAGTTCATGCACAACAGACATGCTGGGGTGCAAATATTTCCTCCCACGCTCCCATATGGACATGAAAACATCTCTCGGCTCCTGGATTCCAGCAGAGAATGATTTCCAGGATCAAAATTTAAAAATTAAAAGGCACCCCACAGGTTATTCTCAGGCCCGTCTTCAAAGCAAACCCTCTTGTGGTTGCTGGGTCTGGCTCTTCCGTTCAGCCAGGCCGCAAGGAGGAGCCCAGGGGATCCCACTAGCTCAGCCAGGGCCTGCTAGGCGGGTGAGGGAGAGCTGAATGGGAGCCCGGTGGCCCTATTTCCCAACCTCTCCACCCCAAAACCACAGACAATGCACTGTGCTGCCCGGACATGGGGTGTCTGCCCATGCCCAGCTCTGGCAGGCTTTCCTTGCCGGGTGCACACCCCACACCCAGCCCCCTTCCAGCACAGGCCGCCGGCAGACGCTCTCCACACTGGGGCAAGTCCGCGGCCCCCCTCAAAGCCCGCCCGTGCCAAAGCCCCGGTGGCCCCAGGGAGTGCTCAGGGATGGGGCAGGGAAGATGGGGCAGGGGCTGCCGATGCTACGTGTGTGTGTCTCACAGCCTTCGAGAGCCTTCGTTCAGGGGAACTGAACAAGGGGGAAAAGCCAGGCAGTGCTCGCTTCCTCCAGCACTGTCCTCTCCCCAGGGGCACAGGAACTTCCCAGAAGCAGCCATGGTCGCCTGGCCAGCACCCCCCGGCCCCCTCTGGCTGACAGACTAACGCAGGAGCTGAGGGACTCTCCTGGGAAGTTTTTAGAAATGCCTCTAAGAGGGCTGCACGCCCTCACCTACGGAAAACCGTCTGAGCAACACCCACAGTCCACGAGAAGCTCCCCACGCAACAGAAAACTACGCATAACTGAAGTACCCAGCTTGGAAAAAAAAAAAGGGTTGTGAAATTTGGATTAAAACCCAATATGCCTTTTTTCACGTTTTTAAAGAGAGTAAGCTATACATGACTGAAGCCTTGTCAGGGACTCAGGACACGTCTCCCGCATTAATTCTGAGCTGTACCACGCAGGCGGCCCAGTGAAGAGGTCAGTCCCCACGGGAGACAAGGGCCACCTGTCCTGTGCGGCAGGGCAGTCGGAGCACTCGGCTGTTTCTCCACATCCTTTCCGCATTCCCCCTGACTATGGCCATCAGAGTCCTTCCCAGGGGCTGTTGACCTACCTGCCTCTGTTCTCAGACACCCTCAGCCTGGGTATAAACAGGGAAAAGAGCTTCGAGGGACTCAAGTGAGGAGCTCTGCTCCAGCTAGGTGACACCCACTGTGGCATGGGAGTCTGAGGTCTATGTCAATCCAAAGCCTAAAGTCTTTACATTTCTGTTCTGGATCCTGACTGTAGGTTCAAAGTAACATGCTACTAATACATTATTTGGCTCTCCAGGGAAAGAGCAATTCAGCACCCACTGAGGGGACATCCCGCTGGGCACCCAGAATCGGCTTCAGCCATGGCCCACAATGCCAGGATGCAAAAGCACCCTTCTCCTCAGCCAATGTCAGGGTTCAGTATCTTCCTGCCTCTGTTATTTGCCACCTTCCAAACGTGCTGTCTTCCAAGGCCAAAGCAGGCCCAATTTCTTTTAGGAAGCCTTTTCTAACTCTCTGGCCCCCACTCATCTGCACCTAAATGCACAGCATCAACAGCCCCCCACACGGGACTTGTGAGGTCTTCAAGCATGCTATTCTCCCTGTAAGGCAAGGCCATGAAAGTCCCCTGTGCACAAGGGACACCTCCTGTGACTTCCCCTGAGTACATAATACTCATTGGCTCAACTTGCTCATGTAGGAAACCCTAGAATTCCAACGGGTGTAGGATCAGTCCTAAGCATGCATTTCCTAAAGCCATGGAGTTTCCAAGGCAAAAAGGGCCACAGGGATGGGGAAAAGCAAATCCTTCAACTAGTCCCAGTCTCCAGACCAGATCACCTCTGAGGAAGGAGGGAGGCAAGAAAAATCAAGCTGGTGAGAAACCTGCCATCTCTCTTATCACCATCCTATTCTGAGAAATAGTAATCTGACTAAACAATCCCTAGACGGAAACCCCATATTAAGGCAGGTGGACCCTGATGTAAAGATTATAGACGTGGCCCCACCAAAAACTCACGGCAAGGAGCACTCTCCCAAGATAGAGAACGCCAGGCTCAATTAATACTGCGTTTCAGGATACCCCTCCCCCGCCCCATCTCACCATACAGGGAAATACCCCTTCACAGATCACACAGAGTTGTGGAAAACAGCATGGTGATACGTGGGGCTGTAACAGAACTTGGCGCAGACAGGACTCCCAGATACGCACATGAAAGGCAACATGGATGAGGCAATATTTAGGGTCAGAAGAAGCCGATGTTACTGCCCGTGCGAAAGCAAGCCCCTCAGCTCCGCCTGGCCAAGGCTGATCCCAACTTGAACTCATAGACAAGACAGGCCAGCCACGGATCAGCACACATGTGAGGAAATTCAACAGCCGCTTTTCTTCTTTTTATGTTTTGTTATTTGTCTTTTTTTAAAATTAACATATAATGTGTTATTTGTTTCAGGGGTACAGGTCTGTGATTCATCAGTCTTACACAATTCACAACGCCCACCATAGCACATACCCTCCCCAAAGTCCATCACCCAGCCACCCCATCTCTCCCATCCCAGCAACCCTCAGTTTGTTTCCTGAGATTAAGAGCCTCTTATGGTTTGTCTCCCTCTCTGGTTTCGTCTTGTTTCAGTTTTCCCTCCCTTCCCCTATGATCCTCTGCCTTGTTTCTCAAATTCCACATATCAGTGAGATCCTATGATAATTGTCCTTCTCTGATTGACTTATTTTGCTTAGCATAATACCCTCAAGTTCATCCGCATCGTTGCAAATGGCAAGATTTTGTGGGGTTTTTTGATGGCTGCATAATATTCCATTGTGTGTGTATATATATACATACCACATCTTCTTTATCCATTCATCTGTCGATGGACATCTAGGCTCTTTCCATAGTTTGGCTATTGTGGACATTGCTGCTACAAACATTGGGGTGCACTTACCCCCTCGGATCCCTACATCTGTGTCTTTGGGGTAAATACCCAGTAGTGCAATTGCTGGGTCTTAGGGTAGCTCTATTTTCAACTTCTTGAGGAACCTCCATACTGCTTTCCAGAGTGGCTGCACCAGCTCGCATTCCCACCAACAGTGTAGGAGGGTTCCCCCCTTTCTCCGCGTCCCTGCCAACATCTGTCGTTTCCTGACTTGTTAATTTTAGCCACTCTGACTGGTGTGAGGTGGTATCTCACTGAGGTTTTGATTTGGATTTCCCTGATGCCGAGCGATGTTGAGCACTTTTTCATGTGTCTGAACAGCCACTTTTCAATGTGAAACTCACGGCCGACCACGCTGCCTGACTGGCCTATTCTCTTTTCAGGACAAAGACAGTGGAATGAGAAGGGTTGTGGCCTCTCACGTCTTATCAACCACGAAAACATTTCCAGTGTTGTTGACAACTGTCCCATAACCACCATGGCCACGGAGGTGAGGGGCTTGTGCTCGTGCTACAGCCAAGAGAAGCACCTCCAAACAGAGTTCACATTTGAGTTCATAAAAACCCGAAAGACATGTTTCTGAAAGATGAATTCTGAAAACCAAAACCGAATGGATGTTCTCCACATCCACGCTTCCTGCTGTCCTGTGCATATCTGTGGTGGGAGAAAGTATGCACAGAGCAAAGCAAACGGCACCACGCTTTGGCCCCAGACAGCATGACTCTTGGCTCTATCATTTATTCTTTGACCTTGAACAAATTAATTCAGTTCTCTAAACCTCTGATTCTTTGTCCGTAGGATGGGAAGAACAATACAGAAAGCCCTGCTATAAACCTAAGTGGGCTCCAAAATACTCAACTCTATAGTATATATTACTGAAAGGTCAACGAAATGACTGAGGCTGGTGTGGTTAGCTGGTCAGAAATTCCACGGACAGACGGCGAGATCCAAATATGTCAGGTGCTGGTTGGAGCCTGGTATCACCTGTGGCAATGAACTCCTGAGCTGAAACATCGATGGGGGCAAATCCAAATTCTATGACTTTCCGAGACTTCAAAGTCAGTTGGCATTGAGGTTGGGAAAAATACTGGAGACTTGGGAGTCCACCCTCTACTTTCTTGCTCCCAAGGAGGGAGTGTTTTAAAAGTATGTATTAAAGATGAAATGAGATACTGTATTCCCAAGTACCTGGCCCAAAGCAAATGGCTTGCATACGGCAGCACCATGAGCTTACGGTGTATGCTGGGGAGGCCCTTCTGTCCCCAAGTGCCCCTGCTCTGTCCTCCCCACCCCGTGCCCACCCTGAGGGCACTGCCACAGGAAATGAGCCAGGGCAGATCCCCTCCGCACTGCTTTCTTAGTGACTTAGACCCTATAGTGATGCCACTCTGTTTTTATGCAGTGTTTCCTGCCAATCTCAGCCTCCCAAAAACCAGGCCTGGTAAAAAAGGACCAGGCTCAGAGTCAGAAGGCCTAGATCGCAGATCTGTTCCTGCTCCTGTGTAGCCCTGTAGAAGTCACTGCCCTCTCTGGGCCTGTTTCTTGGTCCGTGATGGACAGAGAGTACCTACTGCTGCATGCGGATGTCCAGAAGAGCAAACGAAATTATGGCAGGGGACGCGTTTATGACACGGGGCTGTCATATTACTAAGGAGCACGAGCGTCTGGCAGCAAGGGAGGAGGCTGGCTGCTGGCTGCTGGCTAGATTATTCATACAGTCTCTGGGCAGAAAAGCATGACCTCAACTCTGCTTACACTGAATCACAAAATTTCCTCTTCACAGAACGAAAAGAACCGTAGTGCTTACTCCAGCAGAGACACAAGAGGCAAAGAAACCAGAGTTCAGCTAGGCCAAACTCCCAAATCACATACCAGTTCTCTTTATAACACCCCAGACAGCAACCGACCTCTCCGTGAAAATTCACTCTCGCTTGGCCTTGAAATGACCTTTCTCTAAGTTCTGCCCAGGGGTCCACCCACTGCTTCCTTCTGGACCCAAACCCCTCCTTTCTTGTGAAAGCTCATCCAATACTTGAAGGAAACAACTGTGGCCATAAACCTCCCCGCCTTTTAACTCTCTTACTGTGCAAATAAGGGCACTGAGGCCTAGGAAAGCATGTGTACGTGTGTGCATACACATACATGCCTACATGCACACACATGCACCCCCACATAAAGAGTTGCCTATTTCATTCACTTTTCCCTGGATTTGGCTGTGGCCTCTGCAATTAATACATGCTACTGAGGGGCGCCTGGGTGGCTCAGTGGGCTAAGCATCCAAGTCTTGATTTCGGCTCAGGTCATGATCTCAGGGTCGTGAGATCGAGCCCCGTGTCAGGCTCCGAGCTCAGCACAAGAGTGTTTGTCCCTGTCCCTCTGCTCCTCTCCCTATTCTCTCTCTCTCAAATAAATAAGTAAAATTAAAAAAAAAAAAAAAACAAGCATGCTACTAAAACCAGAAATATTCAGGCTTCAGAGCTCAGGCAGTCTGAGACCCTCACACCTTACAGCCTGTACTGTCTCCCAGGGCAGTGAGAAAGGCCCTCCCTGACAGGGCAGGGAGGGGAAGCCTCATTCAGGTTGTAGCCACGTCTTTTCAAATATGCACGTGCCCTCTTTAGCTCTGCCAACAAAAAACAGCTTTCTTCATGCGTGAAAAACGTGGAAGCATCTCATACATGTTAACGCCCCCTGTAAATGCCAGTGACCATGATTCTGATCACCTCGGTGTGTGCTGATGGGAAAGCACCGAAGAGACAGTTCTAGTCACAGTAAAATCTGCAAAGGCCTTCTTTCAGGACAAATACTCATTATCCCGTGAGCCACCGAAGGATGCTGACACCCAAAAATCTTAACAACCCGTCTCTCCAACGCCATTTACAGGCCAGTATGAATTAAGAGCACCCGCTAAATCCCCAGGACTCGGATACAGATGTGAACAGAACCTCGAGAGGCTTAAGGTCCCGTTGGTGTGGTGAGCCCCGGGCTGGGACAGAACACGTGACCGGGGTAGGGGTGGGGGCTTCAGGGGAAGATCTGCTGAGGAGGCGAAGCTGACTTTTCGAGTTAAGTCTTAAACGATGAATGATGGCCACACCACGTGGACACGGGCTGTAATACAAACCACTTCCAGGCAGAGGAAGCAGGGTGGGCAGAAGCAGGCTGGTGTGAAACAATCCTCCTCAACACCTTCGGAAAGAGCGACAGGGCCGCACTGCTGAGTCACAGAACAGCTGTGAGAACCTGCTGTAGTGGGGTGAAGAGCGTCTCCCCAAATCCACACGCATACCCACAACTGCAGAATGGCATCTCCGCAGATGTGATTACGCGAAGTTAAGGTCATGCTGGTGCCTATTAAGAAAAGGAGACACAGGCGGAGAACGCCATGTGGCGACAGAGCAGAGATCGCGGTGATGTGGCCACAAACCAAGGAGCGCCGAGGATGGCCGGCAACCACCAGAAGCCGGGAGGACAAGGGAGGATTCTTCCCTAGACCCTCCAGAGCGCGCATGGCCCTGCCACTACCTAGATCTTAGACTCCTAGTTTCCAAAACTGAGAGAGAACGCTGTGTTTGTGTTTTTTTAATATTTTATTTATTTATTTGAGAGAGAGAGATTAAGAGAGCGGGTGGGAGGAGGGGCAGAGGGAGAAGCCGACTTGCCACTGAGCAAGGAGCCCGATGCGGGGCTCGATCCCGGGACCCTGGGAACATGACCTGAGCCAAAGGCAGACCCTTAACGACTGAGCCACCCAGGCACCTGAGAGAACCGTTTCAAGCCACCCAGTCTGTGGTCCGATGCTACAGCAGCTTTAGGAAACGAACACACGTGTATTTAGGGCAAGAGGGATGGAAGCAGGTAAAGGGGAGGGAGGCTGAGAGGGTGGCAGAGGTGAGCGGGTGAGGAGGGAGGGCGGGCCATGAAGACCCAAAGGATGCCAACGGTAATGGTTGCCTGGGTGCCAAGGCCTCCCTCCCTCGCACTCTTCAAGGCGTGCCTGCTCCAGTGACTGCATTTTAGGCCTGAAGCCAGGGTCTTTGAGAAAACTGAAATGGTTCAGCTTTTTGTGAAAACTCCCAGTGAGGGCGAGCCGGCTGATGGACCCGGTTTTATCGGACTGACCTCTCCCTGGAAGAGTCAGCAAGACTGCAACCTGGATGTGTAGGCTTCACTGTCCCCTGGATGGAGAGATCAAGTGACTTCGGGGTGACCAGGAGTCAGGACAATTTGCAGCAACGTTCATGTGAGTCCGGGAGACGCGAGTATAATTCGCCCCCGGACGCCGGCTGCCACCTCCACCGGGAGCCCGGCACACAAGTGTTTGTATCTCCAGGCCCTCCTGCCTTTTAATTAAAATGTTTCTCTTGCAACTGCCTTTGGGGATGTGGCTTCCATGAGTCCCACACAGATAACAGGCAATGATCACCTTGGAACTTGAGGACAGGGAGGGGCAAAATTGAGGAATGGCTTGTGTTTACTGACAGATCTGGATTAGACGGCAGAAAGATCTGGGGTTGGGGGAGGCTGGATTTTCGGGGACTCTGTCACAGCAGGCCAGGAGGGACACACATTGCTGCTCGAGATCTTGGGACGTGAGGCAGACTGTCCACCCCAACAGAGGACACACACAGCTGGGGCCCTGTCCTGCTGGGGAGGCCTGCAGAGGCCCTTCTCTAGGCCGCATGGATTCCCAGGGGGGCCCCGGCCTGCGGGCTCCCCAGCTCCATGGAAGCTGCAGCGTGACCTACTTCTCTGAACCAATACTCACAGGCTGCGACGTGTCCCTGGCCCAGGCACCAAATATGGGGCTACAGACAAGCCCTGCATGGTATCCCCACCAGCAGAGAGACTAGAAGCTGGGAATATCGACCCTCACAGCTCAAAGGAGGTAGAATCAACAAGGGCTGGTCAGTGTGGACTGGCCTCGAAAGTGCAGCCCAGGGGGAGCACTGGAGCACCTCCCTATGCACTTTACTGTCCCCAGGGAAGGATAACGCTGGAAAATGCCCTCTAATGTCAGTCAGACCACACAGAGAACATGTCCAGAGGAGCCCCCATGCTCTGTCTCACCCGGGGAGTCTCTAGGCTGAGAAGAAGCTAACGACTACATGCACCGGCCTGGTTCTTCCGGTCTCAGGGACTAAACAACAGAGAGTTGTCCCACATGTCATCCTTTTTGGCCGAAACGCCGCTATCCACTGTCCACCAGGCGGTTCTGAGTGTGGGGACGACCCTGAGGCAGCCTCCTTCTGAGCAGGTGATCCCGCCATGGGCGGCTGTCCACCTGACGGCCTTTCCCACAGCAGAGGGCTGCTGGCAGACGTGTGAGATATGCTTCCCTGTAAGCGACAGGTTTGGCTATCGCCACAGCCGGCCTGGAGCGCCCGCAGCCTCTCTTCTGGGCCAGGGCCCAGACGCCGCCATGCGGCCACCTCCCTACACCGTCCAGCTCAGGCCGCACCTGCCCTGCCCGGGATGGAAACGCAGCTTTCTCGACGCTTCCAATGACTGTGCTGAATCACACCAGATAAACATCAAAGACAACCGCCTGCTTAGGGCTGAGACCGAGATTGAGATAGGAACTAAGGTACCTCCAGACCCCCCTGGAATGCTTGACTGGCATTCTCTCATCCGGCCTCACACTTCTCACCAGCAGTACCTCTGGTCTTGGGAGGAACCACAGGAGCACAGCATGGAGAGTTCGGAGTCTGAGGGCAGCCAGCCTGGCCAGTGGGATCTCTGTTGGCCGGGACTGAGCCAGAAGGGGCACAGAGCGGAGCTGGGCAGTGGCTTTGCAGGACAGGGACAGCAGACCCCCATCCGTCTGCAGGCTTGAGGATCAGCACAGCTTACACACTACATCAGATCACACCCATCCATCCGCAGGGAGACACGCAGAATGCCAGGCCCTGTCCTCAGTGTGAGTCCTGCAGGACAAGGAACGGCACACCATCCAGGGTGCAGGATCCACCCCCGCCCCCAGCCACCCGTGGCCCCACGGGAAGGCCATCTAAACCAGCTCCGCATCCACAAGCTCTCTGGCTGTCAGTGGCTGTGCTCTGTGAGGGGTGGCTCCTCTCCGCCTTGGAGCAAGGCTTAGGGGCAGACGCCGTGTGAGGGAAGCCTTCCCAGCCGCGGTGGCTGCCAGGAGACAGCTGTGCAAACACAGGCTGCAGTGTCCTGCACCTTCTGCTCTCATTACGGCCACTTTGAACAGCACCACGCGGCCAAACCACAAACGGCAGCTCTGTGCCCGCCCTCGAGGTTCTCCCACAGCAAAGCAAATCCGAGCAGACGAAACCTTTCCTCTCTACCCTTCAGCGCTTTCTCGTTTTTAGCCTTTGCTTTTTGAGGGGCTGGGAGTGAAGACTGGCAAATGTCTTTACTGAAAAGCAGTTAAACAAAACACGCGTATCTAAAAATGAAATTGTGTATGAAACCATGATTATCATAGTGACACGAACCCAAACCTCTGGTGGTCATCTAAAAACACTCCCCAACTTCACAGCCGATGGCGCTGGGTCCTCCCCAAACCGTCCGTGCTAGCCTTGAACGTGGAAGGGAGGGACCACAGCCCAGCGCAACAGTCCAATCTGATCGGTGGTGTCACCACTGGCTTGGATATCACTTGACCCAGAATCACAGACATAAGATTTCAAGGGGAGCTGGATCTATCCTGAAATTACTGGAGTAACCTTAGTCTCTCCAGGAGACGCTCCCTTTTTCACTTCTACCTAGAAAACCGAAGTGCATTTGAGAGAAGCCAGGCTCCCACTCAAGCTGGGAGGACGCAGGCGTGAGCTGGAGAGGGCATAATATGAGCTCTGTTTCATCAGGGTTGCACTGCGCTCACTGATCCCATGGTTTCCCGGGGCTCTGGGGTCAAGAGTCACCAGTGTGTACTGTTCCTGCCTTAGCTTGGGCTGCCATAACAAAATACCATAGACTGAGTGGCTGAAACAACAGAAACTTATTTTCTTCCAGTCCTGAAGCCTAGAAGTCCAAGATCAAGGTTTGGCTGATTCTCTGGTGAGAGCCCTGTTGCTGGCTTGCAGATGACGACCTTCTCATGATATCCACACATGGCCTTTCCTCGGTCCATAGGCACAGGGGGAGAGACAGAATGTGTGCAAGCTCTCTGGTGTCTCTTCTCAGAAGGACATGGATTTTATCAGATCTAGGACCTCACTGAACCTTAATTACTTCCTCGGATACCCCATCTCCAAAGACAGCCACATGGGGTTTAGAGCTTCAACCTATGGATTTTGGGTGACCACAATTCAGTCCGTAACATTCCATCCCTGACCCCTAAAATTCATGTCTTTCTCCCGTGCAAAATAGACCCATTCCATCCCAATAGCCCTGAAGGTCTTGATTCATTCCAGCACCAGCTCTAAGTGCAAAGTCTCATCTAAGTGCCAAGACTCAAGGTAAGATCAAGACTGAGGTAAGATCCCTCTCCAGCTGTGAACCTGTGTTACCAGACAACTTACGTGCTTCCAATATAATCATGAGACAGGCATATGATAGGCATTCCCATTCCAAAAGGGAGAAACTAGAAGGAAAGGGGTGATGGGTCCCAAACGAGTCCAAAACCTAACAAGGCCAATCCCATTAGATCTTAAGATCTTGCTCTTCAGGATAATCCTCTTTGGTTCGATGCTGTGTCCTCGGGGCTTTGGGGGTGGCCCTGTCCAGGCAGCTCTCGGCAGTGGCCGCCTGGCCCACCGAAACCAAGCTGGGGGGCCCATCCTCTGAAGCCAGTGAGGAAGCAACCTGGCCCCTGGGCCTGTGGTGGGAGGGGTGGCCTAATGATCTCTGGGTCACCGTTGGGGTCACTCTTCCCTTTGCTTGAGGGATAACGTGTGTTCACAGCCTTCCTTCCATCCCCCCCTCCCTGTTTCCCTTAGTCCCAAGTGAAAGGGGTATTGTACTGGTCCTGTCTCATCTTCCCATCTTTATTCTTGGCTTCTGCTAGAATGGCTGATTAAATCCTGATTAAATCAAACAGCTGGCGCCTGGCTGGCTCAGGCGGTGGAGTGTGTGACTTTTGATCTCGGGGTTCTGAGTTCGAGCCCCACGATGGGTGTGGGGATTACTTAAATAAATAAATAAATACAGGGGCGCCTGGGTGGCTCAGTCGTTGGGTGTCTGCCTTCAGCCCAGGTCATGACCCCGGGGTCCTGGGATCGAGCCCCGCGTTGGGCTCCCTGCTCCGCGGGAAGCCTGCTTCTCCCTCTCCCGCTCCCCCTGCTTGTGTTCCTGCTCTCACTGTCTCTCTCTCTGTCAGATAAATAAAATCTTTAAAAATAAATCCATACATACATAAATAAACTTAAAAAAAATCAAACAGATGTGTGACCACACCCTTGGTGTTCTCTTCAGTACACACTTAGTCATTGTTTGCAATATGGATAGGCTGAGAATTTTCCAAATCTTCAAGTATGGATTCCCTTTCGCTTAACCATTCCTTCTGCAATCCATCTCCCTCCTCTCACATTTTATAGAAGCAGTTATGGAGGACCCAAGCTGCATCTTTTGGGTATTGGATGCACCCAATGGGTGCATTTTCAATGCTTTGCTCAGAAATTCCTCAGCTATGCGGCGCCTGGGTGGCTCAGTCGGTTAAGCGTCCAGTTCTTGATTTCGGCTCAGGTCATGATCTCAGGGTTGTGGGACTGAGCCCTGTGATTGGCTCATGCCGGATATGGAGCCTGTTTAAGATTCTCTCTCCCTCTGCCTCCACCCCCCACCCCCATGCACATGCACGTGCTCTCTCTCTCTAAAAAAATACGAATAAAAATAAATACCTCAGCCAAGTATCCAATTCCATCCCTCACTCACAAGTTCTACCTGCCACAGAACACTAGAACAGGAGCACAGATCAGCCAAGTTCCTTGCCATTTTATAACAAGGATCATCTTTTCACCATTATCCAACGACATGTTTCTCATTTCCACCTACGAATTGGTTGGGGGGGAGACCACAACAGTTATGATCCATGATCATAAACTTGCACTGTTTGAAAAGCAATCCAAGAATCATTTCTTCTAACGCACAGGTGGTTCTGTGGTCAGCAGCCAGACCTCTGACGAAAAGGTGCAGGGTCAGCCCCAATTTATAAGATACTCCCAGTGTCAAAGAATGAAGCATGCTTAGAAACCCAAACAGTGAAAGCCCGCTGGTGGACCAGCAGACTCCAGGTATGAGAGCTGAGGTGGTCACGGAAGTCTGCTAGGTCGTGGACCCCAGTGAACCCACCCTCCCAGCTCCCTGCCTCGTGCAGCTCTCTTCTGTACGTCTGGGCTGGGGCTCTGGTGGAAGTCATGCTGGGCCAGTTCCAGGCACAGGCCTTAGAAGGCTTTTGTGTTCTTGGGAGCCCTGAGAAGAAGTCTACCTACCCTAATGAAGAAACTACTCCCCTGAAGGGCTCTCTGGGGAGGGAGAGAAAGAAGCCCAGCCCCAGCAGCCTTACCACGTGACTGCAATCACACAGAAAATGTTGGTCAGACCAGCAAAAGAGCCTCCCAGCTGAGACCAGCCCGTGAGAACACTAAAAAAATAAAAGGTTGCCCTACACTACTACATTTGGGGGGGGGGGGTTATATGACAATAATTAAAAGAGGTCCTTTGGAGACATGATGAGACATACAGAAAAGTTAAAAAGTTTTGACCAAAGGCTCAAACCTACTGCTGTGTTTTTTATGATTTTATTTATTTATTTGACAGAGAGCACAAGCCGGACGGGCAGAGGGAGAGGGAGAAGCAGACTCCCCGCTGAGCAGGGAGCCTAACCTGGGGCTCGATCCCAGGACCCCGGCATCATGACCTGAGCCGAAAGCAGATGCTTAACCGACTGAGCCACCCAGGCGCCCCCTACTGCTGTGGTTTTAAGGTCCGGGTGTTGCTTGCTAACTGACTGAGCAAAAAAACCAACAGGCTAAGGAATGGCTACACAGTGCAAGCCAGCCATCTCTGACAATCCTCTGCATTCTCTCCTTTCCAGCCCTGAAGTTGGGAGTTAAACAGAATCATGTATTTAACAAAATAGCTAGCACCCAGCCTGGCACATGGTACGCAACTCAAACATGCTGATGAGTTCTTTCAAGTGTTCTGGAAGCAGTGATATGAACATGAACACGTCTATCCAGAGGCACAGGGGAGGGGTGCGACCCCCAGGAAGCACGCAGTCCCCCAACCTGCGGCTAGGGCTCTCCTCTGCAAAGGGCAGCCGCCCTCTACCACCTGCCCCGGCCTGACAGGGCAGGAGGGGTAAATGACATCGGACATCTGAAAAGCCCTCTGTCATCCCCCAGGCACTGGGCAGAAAGGTTAGGAAGTATCTTAATCTATTTACAGTATCTCACTTTTTGTACCACAATAACCTTTTATTTTTCTCAAAGTTTTCAAATAAGCCCCTAACTCCATTCCTGCCAACAAGCAGGACCACTGTACCTTTTATGAGAGCTAACAAGAAGCATCTTTTCTTTAAGAAACTAAAGAATAAGCATTCTTTTGACAACCTTCAAAAATAGCTCAGTCGATTCCATAAGGTCATCTTTGAGAACACCCCCCAAAAAAGCACTCACCATCACTCCGCAACTAAGCGCATCAGGTCAGTGCCACAGGGAAGACGTTCCATAAAGGAAAATGGGAACGGCCTGCCAGTCAGCTGAGGAGGGCTTGCTATTCTGATCCCCAGACTCGCTCTTTGTCTCTTTGGATTCCCCCATCCCTCCTGTCTGTTTCCACGCTCTACAAAAGGGTTTAGAAGTTATATTTCTGGCCCTGTGATTCTTGCAGCCACCGCTGGGTTTAGAGCAGATTTAGCCCCAGAAGTGGCAGGGGACTGAGCCCACACAGTGCCAGCAGGGAAGATGCCAAGCCCGCTCCAGCTCACACGGCCTGGCTGTCCTATGGGCAGCCAGCCCTGCCCAAGGGCTCTATTAGAGAGCAAAGGAGCCTCCCCTGCCCCGGCCATCTCTCCACCCCATAAGCAGGGTCTCCCTCCATGGGAGGAACCAAGGGGGCCTTTCTGAGAGCAGAGAAAGGAGGAAAACAAAGGGTCCTCGAGAGAAGCCAAGAGGAAGATACGGGGCACCACCTGGACATGCTCTCCCCATCCCCTCCCCGGGGCTGCCAGAAAGGTGCTACCCTTGGGTCTCCCCAGGAGCTGGGGTTAGTGGCTTCAGGGTTAGCAAGTCAAGCTGGGCAGTTGTTGGTCACGGGGAAGGACAGGCATGAAAGGTATGCAGCAAGGTTGTGGGCCATATGGAGCAGTCGGCCCTGCCCTCCCCCCCAGGCCTTCCCCTCACCCCTCCCCCAGCAGCCTAGCTGTGTGGTGAGGTGCCAAGGCTACTGCCAGTTTTCTGAACACAGCACAGGGTACTGCGCCCGGGCTGTCTGGTTTGTCCCCTCCCCACCCCTGCTCCCATCCAGCCTTGGAGGGAGGGGCCAAGTGGGAACCGTGGGGTGGCGGGGGTGGGGGTGGGGGGTAGTCCGCCCCACCACCTGGACGACCCAAGGGCAGACAACGCCCTTCGCTTTTCCACCCCATAGATGGGGTTCGCGCCAATGAGGGTGGAGGCCAACGCCTTGGCCACTGACATTAAGAGTCCCAAATATCACTCGTCTCTACTGCAACTAGAGCTAGATTTCTCTCCACCGCCTTCAGCTTGAGCAAAACCAGTCCTGTTCTGGGATAGGCCGCTTCCCGCTGGCTCTATCACGGCCACTGCCTCGTCCTCCAGTGCTCCTGTCACCCGTACCCAGGCCTGTGTGGGCAACTGTCCAAGCACAGCAGGGCACTGGTCTCTCGCCAAGGGACAGGGAGTCCCAGGAGTTCCAGACAGAGCTCTGAAGGCAGCCAGCGTTGTGTCTCGGGTGCCCCCAATGCCGGGCTCTGCATGTGGCAGATTTTTTTTAAAAGATTTTATTTATTTGTCAGAGAGAGAGAGAGAGAGCACAAGCACGGGGAGTGGCAGGAAGAGGGAGCAGGGAGCCCGATGCAGGGCTCGATCCCAGGACCCCGGGATCACAACCTGAGCCGAAGGCAGATGTTTAACCGGCTGAGCCACCCAGGCGCCCTGTGGCAGATTTTTAATGCGCGTCTGCTGGTCATTCTCCACCAAAAACGGGGAGGGGGTGAAGAAAGCAGAGCTAAATAAGCAGCAGGGATGTCCTTGCCTTCAGAGCCCCACAGGCATCTGCAAAGGACTCGGAGACATAGGATTCTGCTGTGTGGAGCATGTGACTCAGACACCGATTCCCTCCAAGGACCAGGCAGGATGGCAGCCGCTTCCAGTGCTAAACCACTCAGTCCTCAGAGGTAGAAGCTCAGCCAGAGGAATGAAAGAGGGTGCGTACCAACACCAAGATGGTTTGGCAGTGCGACCCAACTCCAAACCAGGGCCGGGCCACCTTCCTGTGTCCCAGCCAAAAATATGACAAAGCCCATTGTTCTGATACCCAATAGGGTGCCCTTGTCTGTCTTGCCAGCTACACGATCACTGGCCGTAATGGCCACAATTAACTAAGTGCTCACCGTGTGTCAAGCAGGGTACACACATCAGCGCAGATCGCTGGAGGAGGCAGGAGAGCCCAACGAGATGCCAAAGCCAGTCATCCCAGGTGATCCACTCACCGGTAACCACGTGAGTGCCAACTGTATGCCGTGCTCCAGGCCAGGCACTGGGGATCCAATGAAAGTGAGACCCAGCCCCTGTCCTCGGCCCCCTCCTCAATTTGTGGCAGAAAACAGACAGAAAAAGGGTCCAGGAAACACAAAGTAAGACCATCTAGAGAAACTCGTGCCCACGTGCACCAGGAATCCTGAACAATAACAATCCTGATCATAACAGTTGTGCTTGTAATAGCAAACAAATAAAATAAAATGGAAATAACATTAATGGCCAAAAAAAAAAAACAAAAAACCAAAACCAAAAAACCCAACCCTCGAGAGAAACAAAGAGAGAGATGCCGTCATAATGGCGGCATTAACTGGAGCCCAGCTTCGTGACAACTGGGTAAATCCTAAACGAGGCCTGCCATGTTATTTTCTACAAATTGTTTAAATCCCCTAATCCCCCATTTCCTCTTCTGTAATATTGGGATGAACACTACCTAAATCAAACGGTTCTGTGAAGACTAAACGTGACAATCTATACAAAGTGCTTACCTCAGGATAAACAAAAATAAATAAAATAGGATTATCCCTTTTTTAGTTACCCACAAAACAGATGATATGCACAGATTTAAAGTATGACATCTTGATATATTTCTAACTTTATCACATGTATACATTTCCAAAACGCTCAACTCTCCGAAAGTTCGGGGTCTCTAGTCTGCACTTGATTCTTTACTGAGGGTCACCAGGGTGGCCACGTAATTTAGCGCCTAAACCAGGACACCTCTGAGAGCGGGTAAAAAAAAGGAAGGATGAGCAATCCTACCAGGACCAGGATGTAAACCAGATGTAGCATTTTGAGCAAACTGGAGGGGCTGGTCACTTTGTCCACTGTTCACAGGCCAATTTCAGGGGCAAGGCCAGCAGCCATCACAATGCACCCCCCTCCACCACTTTTGGGAGCTGCCAAGCTTGAGAGCTGGCCCAATAAGACTCCAACCTGGATGAAGCCACCAACGGTGTCACCCCACCCAGCAGTCAGGAAAGTCAGTGAACACAGACACACACCCCCCTTCCACACACACACACACACAGAGCTCCTCCCAAAACCTGAAGAAAGGAGTCAGACCCCGGTCCCGGCACCTGGCACCTGTCCTCACCCCTCACGTGCTATCCGCCAGCACGATGTCCGTCAGCGGTCCTTTCTGCCTCTCGGACGTGCCCCTTACCTCAGGTGTCCCAGGCTGTAGAACCGGGACTCGCCGTCGGTGGAGCGGACCACCTGCAGCGTGAACATGGGTTGCAGCTGCCTGAGCTCCAGCAGGACGATGGCCAGGTAATGGATGAAGAGGAGGGCGTCCACCAGGGACACGGCGTACTGCACGATGCCCTGGTAGTTCCGGTCCCGCGAGTCCAAGATGCGGACCCCATAAAACAGCCAATAGGAAACCACAAAAAGAAAGATGAGGACCAACAAAAGGGCACGGAACACAAACACCCGTGGCACGTCGGCCCTCTGCTTGCGGAAGAAGAGCGCCCAGGTCCCGATGAGCAGAATGAGGAGCTTGAACGCCACGGAAATGAAGAGTCCCTCGCAAATGGTGCCACAAGGCTCCAGCTCATCCCTCCACAGGATGGGGGGTAACAGGATGAAGGCAATGGGGGTGAGGAACACTAGAAGTCCGAGGACCGAGGCCACAGTGAGGCCCAGGTAGCGCTTGCAATCCAGCCCCACGCTGTCCTCCATGTCCTTGCTGATCCTGGCAATGTCCTCCTGCGAAATGCTGTGCTCTGACGTGCCTGTGATGGCCGTCGTGGTCTCTCCCCAGTTGTCATCCTGATGGGGAGAGGACAGTGAGCGCGAAGAGCCACAGGCGGCAGGTCAATGGTAAAAGCCACGAAGCCAGCCCTCAGACACACGGGAGCCCTGCCTACCCGAACCAACCCACACCCACGGGCAAGCCTAGAACGTGGAAGCTGCACCCTTCAAATACAGGAACTGTCAACCTTGATGACCTTTGCTGAAGTTTTTCAAGCTACATGTTATATTCACCTTTTCAAACAGAGAAAACACAGTCTAACCTTTTGGTGGGTGTGTTGGGGGGCTTCATTACTCTAATGTTGACGATCATCCCCCGTGTTGGAATCTCCTGAGACGCCCTGGGCCCTGCAGTAAGCCATCCCGCTGCGAGACCTAACATAACAGGGCTCACCTATGGCAGAAAAAGACTCTGCGTTCTCTTCTTAGTTCGTGGCTGGGTTAAAAAGGCTGACAAAGTCCCACTCCTGGAAGTGGGGCATTACAATACCCTCCAGCAGCTCTGAAAAGCTATACGTACAAATCACAGCTGACCCATAGCTAGTTTTTTGTTTGTTTGTTTGTCTTTATAATTATCAGTGTCAAGCACTCCTTGACCATGTTTCTCACTGAGCAAGCTAAGCAAATTCAAGTACCGCTGGCCAGGACAGCTCAAAAATTCCTCCCCGAAAACACACGTTCTCATGACACACTGAACATCGAGGGCACAGAACTCCCAGGCTATTGCAATGTGTCTTTGACTTTCTTGCTTTCTCTCTCTTTTTAACCTCTGAGGTAGTTTCCAGTAGGACCAATCAGTCCCTTTAATGAACAAGACCCAGTTCTTAAGGTTTTTAAACAATCCTGCTGTTTTGCTGGCAACCTGACCCCACTACGAAGCAACACGAGAGCAAGAAGGCAACGAAAAGCCACACGGGGTCCACAGAGGTTTTGCCTCAGAGATTTGTGTATATGATTTAACTTGGAAAAAACAGTCTGATGTAGGGGCAAGCCGGGTGAAATTCATATGGAGGACGACAACTTAGAAAAATCTAGTTGAAGTTGACAGCTGAATCAGCAAGACAGGGAACCCACGAATAATAACCTTAAATCTAGTAATGATCAGAAAAATATGATTTATGAATGTATAGGCTACAGCAAGGCGTGGTGGCGGTGGCAGAGGTCTTGACCTAGGAACAAAGAGTTCGTCAACTTGGAAAGTTACAAGTGTCACACACCATGAAAGAAACGACTCTGCAGGACAACAGACAGAAGACTCTCACACATGGCTGAGGGAAGTATAAAATGGTACAGTCGCTCTTGAAAATGGGTCTGGCAGTGTCATATAAATTCAAATATATGCTCAACTGTATGATCCGGCAAATTCCACTCCCAGGTTTTTATCCAAAATAAATGTAAACATATGTCTGCAAGAAGACCTGTGTCAGAATGTTCTTAACAGCTTTGTTGGTGACAGCCCAAATTGGCACCCCTCAGATATCTATCCATCAGGGGAACAGGTAATAAATTCATACAACAGAATACTCTCAGCAAAAATAAAAACGGATGAATTGCTAAAAACTCACCAAAACATGGATAAGTCTCAAAATCATTATGCTGACTGAGAAAAGTCCGAAACAAAAGAATATGATCCCAATTATATTAAGTTCTAAAACAGGCAAAACTAATCTACAGTGATAGAGATCAAAACAGGCTTTTTATCTTGGAGAGGTGGGGATGGGGACGGGAATTGACTGGGAAGAACATAAGAGAACTCTGTAGAGTAATAAAAAAAATATATATATATATATATATTTTGACAGTGGGAGTTACATGGGTTTATTCAGCCGTTTGAACTTCTCAAACTGTACACTTTAGATCTGTTCATGTCTCTGTGGGTAAATTTACTTCAATTAAAAAAAAAATCACCAATAGGGGAAAAAATAGCCACAAATTCAAAGATCGACAGTACTTGTTGTAATATAAGGTAAGTTCATAAAATACTTTACTTTGCAACACTCTGGAAGAGTACAGGGCAAATACCAGATGCCATGTTTTGTGTTGGGCCTACTATTCAGGTGCTAATTGCTAGTATCTCGCGGTCATTTTGTTGACCACTGCACTGCTATGATTTAGCTATTGACCCTTTTTCCCACCAAAGAGTTGCTAACTAAATCCCCTGTACATTTTGAGAATGGATGTACATCCGGGCCTAAAAAATGTAATGTCCAAAGGGTCCTCTTAAGCTTGGGGTTCTTAGAACAGAAAGGACCTACGGTCTTCTAATCTGATACCCAAGAGCCTGAGGCTCACAAAGGTCAGGACTGCCCCCAGTCACAGAGCTACTGAGAAACACAGCCTCCAAATGCCCGTTTTTCCATGCTTTTCTCCTCACATCAACTTGCTGTAAACACCAACAGCTTCCCAATATAGCTTCCCAGTGGGCTACAAGACGTAGAGAAGCTGCAAAGAAATGCCTTCACAGTGGGCCCCCAGCACCTCTGAATCCGCATCTAGAAAGAGACTGACCCCCTGCAGCACTTCAAGGTGGTCCAATCTTAGGAGCAGCCCCAAGCATCCAGCCATCCCTCTGGCCCCCCCAGAGCTATGGCAGGTAGTGCAAGGGTAAGGACTAACGACACGTACTCATCACTGGACAAACTCCACCTTCATCCCACAGCTGAGCTTTGGGTCCCAAGAGCACCTTGTGTGCTCTGAGGAATTCCAACTTTAGTCCATCTCTCTGCTTAGAAATGCAGATGTCTGTGTACCTGCAGGTGTGAGCATACATCGGTTTATATGGGGCCATGGCTAGCCACACAGATCTCTCAAGAGCTGTGGAGGGTATGCACACGTTTCTGAGGACAACTCAGATGTTTATTTAGATCAGGTGGGCTGCCAGACAGTTAGGACCCCGCAAGAAGAACCCACACAGTGTCCTTTAAAGATTAATACATTGCCAATATTTAAAAATTGGCTGATTTCACATAAAATCCTAATTTCCAGCTTTTCTTAAATACCACTAGATCCAGGAGCACTGAATTCCTGCATTCCTGAGCGGTAATAAGAGTCCGGAGCTGGGGAGCCGCCGTTCCTCTGACAGAAGAGATGCATTCTCTAGTTTGCTACAGACCTGACAACCAAGTGCCACCCAGGTTGCTGCTCAACCCCAAGCTTGCCCGATATGTTCTGGCCCCTTCTCTGTGGGCCAGGGCCTATTTCATTCATCCAGTTTTCCTGTCAGGCATCTAAGTGTACAGATCCCCGATTTACTTCATACAGCTCGTAGTGGTCAGTCTGGACTCTCTTAACCTCTTGTTCCCCACAGCACTTGGGGCTTCTGGAGACAGTTTCCTTCCCTGGCGTGCTGTTCCACTTTGGAACGCGTCCCCAGAGACGACAGCCTGTAACTTTCCCTTTCTCTGCCCTGTCATCAGCCCAGCGGGCTTCTTTTCAACACCATTCAAAGCAGGCCCACCAATCACAGCTCAGAAGAATCCCCAAGGTAGCCAACGGCAGGACAGGCTGTCCTTAGACCAACAAGAAACCACGAGACATAGAGAAACTCATTACCATGCTAGAAAAATAAAGATAAAAACCCAAGAGAACCTACTGCAACAAGACTTAGGAAAACATTTACTGAAAAGAGTCTTGATCAAGGCGCAGTGTGCTTACAGACTGCCTTTGATCCTTACCTGAACTTCCTCCGTCCGAGTAGAATCATTTGCCAACAGGGGCTCTCCAGTGGGAGCTTGAATGGTGACAGATTTTTCTGACCCTCTGCCATCTTTATTCCGGGGTGATTTGTGTCTCTCTCTATTTCTCTCCCTGAAAAAAAAATGATCATCAGCTAGCACATTCATACTGTGTGAATCACCTCTCACTGAAATATATTATACATTTCGAGTTAGGAAAATTCTACACACGCATATATATATACACACACAGACACACACACACACAGACACACACACACGGTGCCAACACCCATGGAAGCCACCCCCTGCAAGGAGTAAGCTAATTTTTACCCCCTACTTAGTATTTTCTTTCTGCCATTCCAAGACCCAAAACAAAGACTGTCACTCCTCCCTCAACAGTGGAGTTAAAAATAGATTTTTTCAATGCCTAAAATTATGAATTTTAGAATTTCTGTAGCTGAGGCACATTTTACTGTAAAATTACTGACTTGATTTGGTTATAATATGCCTAAATTTATTTTCTAGGGCTTTCTTGTGGGGACAACACTGCAAAATATTTACACTTTGGTCTGTCCAAAAAAAATCTGGGACACATTGTCACCCTACACCTTTGGACAAGTTGAGAAGAAAGGAAATTCTAAACCAGTACAAAGAAGCATTTACTTCTCATTCCTACAAATTCAAACTGAAAGTCATTCCCACAGGTTCTGGATAAATTCAAAGGCACCCAGAGGAACAATAAAAGCCAGGACAAATGACACCAAGAGGTGCGTGTGTGCGTGTGTCTGTATTTTCAGGCTTCCTAAGGAAAGCAGGCTGCTGCCTCATTTTACTCCAGATGAACTTCCTGGGTGGTCTTCCAGGGTAACTGCGAGAGCACCCTGCCACGGGGTCACTCTTGAAATTACGAAAGGACTCAACCGCTGTGCGAAGCTCAGAAGTCACAACCTAGCCATTAACCACCCACGGAAACTGGCACTCCTGTCCCCCAGCTGTGAACAGTCAGTCCAGGAGCCTGTCTGTCGGTGTCCCCTGTCTTAGAGACTGCCTTGACACCAGTCCTCCATTCAAACACCTGCTCTCATTCCCAAGGTCCCCCCCACCCCCCCGGCAGGACAGAGCACTGCACACACAGACTTTGGGGACAACGGTCAGATCTCAGTTCTGCCTCTATTAGATGTGTGACCTTGCACAAGTTATTCAACTTCTGAAAATCTCAGTTTCCTCTCTGTGAAATGGGGATGATGATAATACCACATAGATAATGTATGCAGAGCTCGGTACGGGGGCCTTGGAGGAGACATACAAGGAACTATTAACACATATCCAACTCCTTCCCTCCACAGCATGTCTCCTAATAACCTGCTACTTAGCCAACAAAATCACATGCAGTCTTCCTGTGGGCAAACTCCAACCTTATGAGCACCTCTCCAGGATAAGCACTGGTTAGTTTGTTCAAAGAGCAGGGAGGCATCCTCGATTCCAGAAACTTTCAGTTGAGAGCATCTCTAATTTCGAGAGCATCACTTATCATCCTGATCTATTGTTAAATTAGAGTGTAGAAATACATGTGTTCGGATCAACTTGGGTGTTTCAGTTTAACCAGGTAACTGGGGGGGGGGGGGGCAGCAGAAAATCTGTTTACCTAGAGATGTATCTATCAATGCCAATCATTCCACTCCCTGCTCCAATTTAGAGAGCACTTTATTAGATGCTCTATGATATTAATTTCATTCGATCCGGACAGTAACTGTATGAGGACAGGAGTCTTGTCCCCATTTTAGAGATGAAGAAACCAAGGCTCCCGGAGGTTAACTGATTTGCCAAACTCGTACGTAGTAAGTGGCAGAGCAGGATGTGACCCCAGGTCTGCTCCCTCGATTCACACCCGCAATGCTGCGCTGATCTGAAGAGCAACTGGGCAAGATCCAGCAGCATGAATATTCCTAACGCTCGTCCTGACACCCTCTAGCTGAACCGCTGGAGCTCTGAAATCTGCCTGTGGGGCTACCGTTGGCAGTCACAAATGCACTGTGAACTTGGGACAGCACAATGCAATGAGCCCAAAGCTCTGGGCTGCCAAAGACAATCACTCAAAAGGTCCCAATGTGAGAAACAATAAACAATTTGGGAGAGCCTTCCCAGGTGCCTGGGCCGTCTTCGGGATGATCTTTGTGGACGAAGTCTAGAACCCGATTCCCAGGGCCTCCATCGGCCAGACCCAGGAGCCTCCTCTTCTATCTTGTGTCTCCATCACCCCCAACTGTTTCCCCAGCTATCAACTCTTTCTGTCACCAGCCAAGTCATGTGCTCCCCTAACCCCATCTATCTATTCACTAGTCCCATGGGTCAAATCCTGTGACAGCACAAATTCCACTGGAAACCAAAATTCTTTCACTGAATGCCAAGCGCTGGAGCCCGAACACAGCCAAGGCAGAAAGCAGGTGGGGGACACACCCAGGGCTGGAAACTGCCTCGCCAGGGCCAGCCATCACTCTGACCCCTGGCCCACCCCACCTGGCTCTTAAAGGGCCCAACGGCATCCAAAGGAGACATGATAGCCTGAACCATTCCCTTGGTGACATCTGGTAAACCAGATAGGGGCCTATTATCTGATAACCCCCGGGGAAGGGAAGGTTTTCTCATCCCCCAGAGCCAGAAACCCGAAACCAGTGCTTCTCACACCTGAGTGTGCAGAGACACCACCTGGGGTGGGGATTTAAGTGCAGATTAGCTGGCCCCACTCCTAGGGAATTCTGGAAGGGAGACAACAGGAATCTGCATTTTCACCAGCACCCCAGGTGATCAGGATGCAGGTGGTCCAGGAAACTTTCCCCAAGGTTCTTCCACCCAAATGCTCCCGGGGAGAGGGTTGTGGTATTGAGTGCTTGGAGGTCTGGCTGTCTGTGAAATGCCTGTATACAGCAGAGGCTCAATAACGGGAGCATTATGCTCAGCCATACAATGTCGAGGTGTAGAGTAGCTTCTTCATTAAAATAGCATTAAGTGGATGAGGCTGGGGAGAAGGTTCAGGCCAGTGTGCACCAGGACTCAGCATCAGCATCAGCGTGCATCAGCCTTGTGCTGGTCCCTGTTCTCAAAGGAGCAAGACCTGTCACACAGCTTTTACAAAAATCACTGGTCATGAATTACTGCTCCGGGAAGGCGTCTGAGCCAGTACTAAATAGAGAAGTCCAACAAAAACACTGCCATTCAGTGTTGTCCAGGGTGCAGAGCTCGGACCACAGGATGGCTGCTTCACTGCATGAGGATCCTGCCCACATATTCATCTCAACAGTTCCCAACACTGGGACTCCAAGCAAGTGCCAAGTGGACTCTGGGAGAGGGCTTCCCAGTGGTGAAGACAATCTGTTCATGGGATCTAAGAGTGGAAGCAGGAGACATGGCGGGGGTGGGGGTATGGCTATCAAACCACAAAAGGCCTGTTACAAACCCATGCACACTGGGGAGTGTTTCCAGCTCTGCCTGAGTGGTCGGGATCACTGGTGCCCCTGCCGGGCAGGCATGTCAGCCACAGGAACCGCTGTATCTTTACCCTGGAGTCCGTCTCCATGCGACATCTGCCCATAAGGGTACAGATCAGTATATCTGTGCTTGTGGGTGTGCAGGCGAGAGGGTGGGAAGAGCAAGCAACAGCAGGCAGGAGGGCCCGGGCACGTGTCTGTGCGTGCGTGTGTGTGTGTGTGTGTGTGTGTGTGTGTGTGTGTGTGTAAACGCATCTATTTAGGCGATTCCAGAGCTGAGCCCTTGGGGGCTGCTGTAAAACCCCCTGGTTCCAGCCAGAACCTCCATCAATTCCTGTTCCCTTCCCGCTACAGTCTGCATTTGCTGGAAAGACCATTTAGCTCTGTTTCTGTTGGTCTATTTCTATTTGGGGAAAGCCGGCCCCACCAGTCACTCCTCCCTTTCCTTCTCTAGCACCACCCACTACCTGTCCTTGCCCTGCTGATGGCGGGGCTGTCTGGCTGCTTTCGCTGGCTCCGCACGGACCGGGTGGGAGGGCCGGGCATAGCGCAAACCGACTCTGAGGCCGCCTGGAAACACCAGCGCCAATTCTCTCCGCACTCTTTTGAGCATTTCAGCACATTAGTTACATGAGTCCCCCGCCCCCCATCCCCCCTACGGGATACCCCTGCTGTTCTCCATCTAGCACAGCCCAGGGGGTGGGCGGGGGGTGGGGTGGGGGGGAAGCTTGGGCTTCCAAAGGGCCAACAAGTCAGGCCCGAAGCCTGCTAAGGGTACCTGCTAGCCTCATAAGGTCAGGCAATCACACTGCCTCTCTGCACCTCCCATTTTATCACCTGCTGAATGGGGATAC
Organism: Neomonachus schauinslandi; assembly: GCF_002201575.2. Lineage (NCBI taxonomy): Eukaryota > Metazoa > Chordata > Mammalia > Carnivora > Phocidae > Neomonachus > Neomonachus schauinslandi. The sequence goes on along the minus strand of NC_058406.1, from coordinate 96,025,903 downwards.
CACCTCCCCACAGCTCTAGGACTGCCGTGAGGATGGAGGCCAGGGACTGAGGGTCCTCGCAGGTGCCTGCCAAGTGTTCCTTAGCATCTCAGGCCACTGCTGTATGTGACACAAAGAATTGCTACTCCAGGCTCAAAAGGTAAGGTGAGGTCAGCTGAAGTCCGCACCGTTTTCCCAGCAAGTTGACTAACTGGACACCCTCTGAAGAGAGCAGACATCACAAAACCAGACCGCTGACCTCTTTGTTGGAAAAAAGTCAGTTGTCATCTGTTTGGATCCCAGCCAGCCCCCCAAAGCTGATGACGGTGTCACTGGGCATATCAAATTTGGTGCACTTCATTATTCCTCTCTGGGTGAGAGGCCTGCTACAATTACCAAAAAGCAAGGTCCCTCCGCTTTCCTACTTTTCCATTCAAATTCCTGACAAACCCCTGAGCAGAACAGCCTTCATGGGGACCCCCTGGGGGTTACCATACCCTTGGCTGGGCTAGGGCCTGCTTAGACACCGGTGAGGTGTATTCTTACCGCTTAATATTCTTTCTGCCCTGACACAGTACTCCCCGGCACGCACCATCCACAGACTGTAAGCTTTGCTTCGCTAACTCGCCTTAAAAGGCCCTCAGAGAATTCACCGCATGTGGGTGTTGTTTTTTCCTCAAGAACCCACGGAATCTCTGATGGCCATCCCTTCCACCCAGAGCTTTTCTGAGTAGGCATTCAGTAACACTCCTTGATTACTTTATTAAAAGGCTCAGCTTGTCCTATCATTTGCCAGGTACCTTCCACATGGGTCCAAGAAGGCACTAAGAGTTCCGCACGCCGTTTTAATTGGGAATTATTGTCTCTTAAAGTCACCATAAGAACACTGCTGGATCAATTTCTGGGGGCCCCAAGAGGCCTGAGAAAAGAATGGAGCACAGCCCGGGGCCCTGACGTAGAATAGTCAGGACCCATGCGAGGCAGAGGAGACCAGAGATGGTTCCTCCTCAGAATCCTGTAATGCGTCATCCCTGATTTATCCCCAAGCACTAGCAGCACCCCAAATTCCTACTTCTGTCACTGCCGTGTGGAAAAGAGAAGCCTGGCACGCTGACAAGGGAATGGCTTTCTCCAACTGGATGATTCCAAATGGCTATTTCTGGTGTTTTAGAATGAATCTGATTATGTTCACCCGCTGGTTGAAATTTGTGATGAATCTTTGATCACCAGAGGGGTTCTGACTTTCCGGAGACCTGGGCTCTGCCGTGTCACCTGAGGCCTCCCTCAGCAGGCTTCTATTCAGCATGCTGCCAGAAAGGCTGACCCAGGCTCCAAGAAGAGTTCGTTCACATCCTTTCCCCACATTTTTATGATTTTAAGACCAATACATGAAAATTTAGAAAATAATGGAGGTTTCAAAAACAAAAAACAAAAAACCCACCCATAATCTTAATAATCCTATACTCACAGACAGGACAGGCATGGCCAATAATGTTACCATTCATCTTCTCATAAAAATATAGAGCTATTATAAGGCACAAAGTTTTGACTCGTGCTTTTTATATCATGGCCTCATAAACATGATTTCTCAGGTCATTAAACAATCTGTGTAAATGGTTGTTTTACATTCTTTTATTCTGTTCAGATTTTTAATTACAAGACACACCCTTGTGGAAGGCTGAACGGGTACAGAAAGATACAGCAAAAACAAAAATTCCCATCAGTCAGCATCTCATGTCTGGCCCCTTTCCTGTGGGTGACCACTGGGGGCAGCTCGGAGAATACCCTTCCAGACCTCTTGCTGCCTGTGTACACCCAGACGGGCTCACAAAAATAAGTCAATTAGATCGACACATCTTATTGCTGCATTACAAAACAAAGTCCCGCTCTGCATTCAGCTACCCGTGTGAGGAACTGCTTGGTCAGGGAAACGCCACTTACAACCACCGTTCCCAGCCCTCGCGGGGCTGTGACCGCAGCTGGGCCTTTGGGCTGTGGCCAGTTGGGACCTTTGAATGTGGTGCTGAAATGCCACGGCCGTTAACAGCATTAATACAGTCACTGGTTAGTGACCTCTTACCTGTGGGCCGTGTTAAATGCTTTATATGCACAATCTTACTGAATCCTCTCCACAGCCCTGGGAGACGGCTCTACCCATTTCACAGAGAAGGCGGCTAAGTAAGAGGCAGCACTACAACTTCACCAACTGGCTCCTTAACCTCTCCATCCATCCATTCCCTCGTTCCTTTACTCACCAAACATTCCACAGGTCTGTAGCACAGCAGGCTCTATGAATTACCAGTACAGACCTGTGCGTGTTGCAGAGAGGAGGGGACTCTGGCCCCCATCGCCCCGGATGGCGGGTTTTCATTACCCAGGCTTGTTCACTGGGAAAACTCCTCAGAGAGAAATATGGCCCTGGGCCAACCCCACCACCTAGTGTATAAACCTCAGGGCAAACGCCTAATGGGTAATGAGTCAGCAACTTTAGGCAAAAAGCAACAAATCAACACTTCTTTTTAAACTTTCATTTACATTCTTGGTAAAGCTTTGGGAGAACTGTCATCCATGAGAAGTATTTAGAAATGACAAATATTTCCACTGCAGGGAGAAACTTTAATTTAAAATCAATTGTGAGAAATTAAAGTAATCGACTGCGATGGCAGCTATAAAATGTAAATTGGTGGTATAGTTACTCCCAGCGCTTGTTAAATGCTCTTAAAGCCAAGCTTCTCGTGCGCCTGTGGACCCATCCTCCAGCATCGACAGCCCCGCAACCCGGCTTTACTACTTGAAAAGTGAGTCGAGAAAGCTGGACCGACCTGCGAGTTTCCCCCAAAAGGAAATGTGGAACAATCAAGAGCTTACATACCCTTGTCTGTGAGATTTTTTCGAATGACTCGAATAGTAAGAATATCCAGAATATGTGGATTCGGTATCCATAGCACTGGGGAGCTTGCTCTTGAGAAGTAGCAGCACTGTTTCTCTTCAGAGGTAGAGAATTTCCACCCACTAGACTCCTAAAGCCACAAAGGGTCTGGAGATCCAGGAGCCACTCTTCGACAGGAACAAATTCTAGGAAATGCAGGGAGAAAAAAAAAAAAGATCATCAACTTTCAAAGGCAACCCAAAGATTCTAGAAGATAAATGACAGTAGCCACCTCCCCTCTGGGGTCTCTGTTACAGAACAAGTGAGCAGGGAAGGAGCATCTGAATGCTAAATGCTTCCCCAGGTGTCCGGGAGGGCGACAGGGAGGTGCTGGGCAGGCTAAACCCCTACAACGGCAGCCAGGCCTACCAGACGTGGGAGAGACCTGGCCCCTGGCCATTTCCCGGACACAGCCCCGCTGCATGGGTCCAGGCTGGAGGAAGTGGCTTCCCACCCAACAGCCCACACAGTGCCCAGCCCCCACCGCCAGTTTGCCCGTTACAAGAACAATACCCAGGCAAGCAGTTTGTAAGGGATTTTGCTCATAGTTTCCGAAAGACAATTAAAAAAAAAAAAAAATGTTCTCTATCTCTTTAAACCAGGAATCCAAAGTCCTGAGAATTTCTCTTAGGGAACTAGTTGTTTTTTTTTTTTTTAAGAAAAACTATTACCGCATTGTTTACAGCAGGAGAAAGCGTGAAATAACCTAAATGCCCCCAAAGCGGTGGACTAGGTAAGGAAAACACGATTCCTCCGCCCAGAGAGATATCATAGAGCTGTTTAAAATAATCAGGAAGAACGGAAAGTTTTACAACATAATGGTAAATTTAAAAAGCGGACTACAGGACTGTAGATACGCCCTGATCCTATAGTTATAATCATATAAAAGGCTTATGTAAACACAGCGATTAAGAGGGAACAACAGAAAAGGAAGGGAAGCAGGTGATTTATTCTTTGCAGGCCCCTGGGTCTTTCCCCCACATTTCCATTAGATGTTGCTTTGCAATAAAAATAAACTGGAAACACTTCCAAGTACTTTCCTGAGGCCCACGTGCTACAAAACCCTTTACTTCTAAAGGCCTGAGAAGCACAAGTTTGTCTCTCCCGGCATCCTGCACCCCAGTGCTGGTCTCCGCCCATCAGGGCTCCTCCTTCCAGTGTCCCCCCTCCTCCCCTGGGGGCTGAAACTGCAAACAGAGCCAGTGACATAAGTGTGAAAGCAGAACAAAGGAGCTGCAAATGCCACAGCCCTACCCCTCCTGGGAGGGGGCCAAGGCTCCCTGAACCTCCACTGCAGCAACCTGCAGGCCTGGAGCCGATCTCCTGGTCACCTCCACGCACCAACACAGCTCCCGGCCTCAAATACCGCTTAAGAGGCCTTTGCCCTTAGCGTTCATTCTGCCTGGAAGTGAGGTGCAGTCATTTCCAGGCGCTGTGACCACGGGGGCTAGCCTCCCTTGTCCTGGATGTCGTGACTCATGGTTCCATTCCTCCTCTGCCACCAAGAGTCCCAGGCGAGCAATGGGGTCTAGCCAGAACGCTTCGCCATCTGATACAACCCAGGAGAAGCCACTTGCCTTCTGCAGCCTCAGACTCCTCATCTGTCAAACTGGGATAAATCACAGGGTTGATCTGAGAAGGGAAACACAGACAGGATCTGGAGCTGGCTTCCAATCCCTGGCTTTCCTCACATATTCGGTTATGTAACCTTGGTCAAATTACTAGTGCTCTGAAAACCTGCGCTGTAAAGTGTGAGTCCCAGAGCTGCTGGGAGAAACAAGGGGGCTCCGGCTGCAGGTGAGCCCAGCCCAGGTGGCAGGGGCAGCGGGTAAGTGAGAGTTGTGGCTACAGGACTCCCCGTTCAGGCTCTGAAAGCTGATGTCCCTCCTCGTCTTTCTCAGCAAGAGGAAACCTTGGACAGGAGCAGGGCAGAGCTGGGGCCCCACTGGCCCTGCTCCTGCAGCCCATCTGCAGACAGCACGGGGCGTATGTCAGCCCCTGGGGATGCTCACTAGCCGTGCAACCGAGCAAGGCAGTTTCCCACCTGGAAAATTGCAAATGAGGCCCCCAGTCTGTGGGCTGACGGTGCAAACCACCGTGGTGGCATTTTTTCAGAATGCTGAGTTTTGCTCCTGGACCACTTCCACTTTCCTAGAAGACTGCAAGAGCCACTCATCCTCTTTGCTCCCGACTCCGCCCCCCACCGTTTTCAACCAGCAATTTCAGCAAGTTGCCAGCGCCCTCGATTCTCATCTCCTTTCTGCTCTGGGCTTTGCTGCTTGTTCATCTGTTTTGTACCTGGCTGACACCTACATCAGGAGGTGAGCCAAGATCCCCAGGCCTGCCCAGCATGAGCCTCTTTCCCTAAAAGCCCTTGGCCCGGCTCTCCTATCATCCCCCTTCCCGTCCCCACTTCCAGCTAATTCTGGCTAAATGCTGCTGGGGTGTCTCAGAGGCAGATGACCCAGGCCCTGCAGACCTGGGCTGGTGCTATTCATGCTTCCTGGTTGCGACATTGCTGAGCCACTGTTGCCCCGCCCCCCATAAAATGAGGCCATTTAACATGAGCTCTTCCTAGGTCAGTGAGAGCAATAAACCAGGCTCCCTACATAAGGCACATGGTAACCCAGGCTCCATTCCCCTTCCCCCTCTGCAAGAGGACATCATTCCAAGTCCTCATTAAAATCTCTGGCCATCCATTAAAACAACCCCAGGCACGTCCCTCAAAGGAAATCACGGGCTCCCAACTGCCCTCTGGGGAAAGGCTTTACCTAACTCTACCAGCACCCAGGTGCGGGTTCTCCCACAAGTCCTACCTTGTACTCCTCAAAGGGGTGGTCTGTATATGCTGCCATCCCCTCCCTCTCAACAGTCACCCCAATTCTCCTCTCTCAACACTCCACTGAAACAACTGTAAGTGGGCCAAATCCAAAGGTCACATCCTCGTCCTCCTTTCCCTAGACCTTCTGATCCCATTTCTGCATTCATCTCTCTCTGTATTTAGCAAGCAGCCCAAAGGAGAGCATGCTAAGCAATGCTGGGACACAGCAATGACAAGGGAATGCACACGGCGCCCGGTCTCCCCAGAGCTTTCTGCTGCCGGCCATCCTCTATAGACAGGAGAGCGCTGATGCTACCACGTCTCCAACACTCCCTCCCTCTCCCCCATCAAGTTATCCCTTAAGGCTCCAAACTCGCCCGTTGTTTCTTCTCCATCCCATCCATGGATTTACTCCAGCATAAGCTCCTTGGAGACGGGAGCTACCGTCTACCTACCGTAGGATACTCTGCACGTAATAGGTACTCAATAAATACTCAGAGAATAAATCCCCAGTGCGCATCTCCCACCCAGCTGCCTCTTGTTCCCCCTGGGATTATCAACATCCCCACGAGTGCTTTCTGGAGTCCTGGACTATCTTTCCAATGTCCTCTGCCATGGGGGGTATAGTCATCCCATCAAACCTGTCCACCCAGCCCCGTGCCATTTCTGATTCTCTCTCTCTCTCTCCCCCGTGATTCCCACACATCCCACTGTCACTAAGTGCCATCTGTCCTCAGGGGCCTCCCCTCACTCTCCTGGTGCTCAGCCACCCACCTCCCCCAGGCTTCCTGGACAGAGGGCTAACCTATTACAAAGCCTGCAGGTTTCCCCATGGAATCCGGTCTCCGGTCTAGGCTGAGCTCAGGCTCCTTCCCCTAAGTCATGCTGTCAACTCCTGTCCCGGATCTGAGGAAGGATTCAGCATGAGCAACAGGAAGCAAACTGGCAAAATCCAGAGCGGGCTCATTTTAAGGGCCAATGAAAGAGCGTGGATATAGTTAACAGAAGCACCCAACATGGAGCTTATCACTGCAATGATATGTTTACGAGACAGTTGGCTCGTATGCACAAGAAATTAGCAGAACTCAAATAAGGTCAGAGGGACGCCTTATCAGGAAGATAATAAACTAGTGAAAAGGAATCAGGTTCCCCTGGGTGATAAACAGATAGGTTGGTGCACTGGCCGGGACAGGACAGTCATATAAAGGTGTAAATATGGGGCGCCTGGGTGGCTCAGTTGGTTAGGTGACTGCCTTCGGCTCAGGTCATGATCCTGGAGTCCCTGGATGGAGTCCTGCATCGGGCTCCCTGCTCGGCAGGGAGCCTGCTTCTCCCTCTGACCCTCCCCCCTCTCATGTGCTCTCTGTCTCTCTCATTCTCTCTGTCTCGGATAAATAAATAAAATCTTTAAAAAAAAAAAAAAGGGTGTAAATATGGATCCTGGAATCTGGAACTCGCCCTCTCATCCTGACCCCGGAGATGACCCACACCGAGCAGCTGGGCAGCTTCCAGGGTGATCTTCCATATCACAATGTGGATGTCACTTCTCTGCTTAAAACCCTTCCGTGGTGTCCCACTACAGTTGGAATAAAACACAAAATCCTCCATTTGGCCCACAGGGCCCTGCCCACCCGGCCAACTGTACTCTCCTTCTCAGGTGCCAGGCCCTTCGAGGCACCGGGCTCTTTGTAGCCTCAGAGCCTTGGCAAAGCCCAGTGTAACGACTATCCTGTCCACATGCCCTCTTTAGTCCAACTCCTACCCATCCCTCTCAACTAAATCCTGCTTCTTTCAAGAGGCCCTTCCGGATCCTCCAGCCTATGGGAGGCCCCTTCACAGCACCCCATACTTTAGAGCACAATTTCCAATTCCACAGGGGCGTGATGACTTCACGTCTGGCTCCCAGAGGGCAGGGACCACATTCAGCGCAGTCCGTCCGGCTCCTAGAATGTAACAGGCACCCAATAAACGTGGGCCAAGGAAGGGGTTCTGTGGCAGACCTCAGGCTGTGGAGGGCACAGATCCGCTGGGGAGGGAACCTTAGAGGCTGCCCATCTTCCATTCTCAGTTCGCCAGGAGAAGACAGCAACGCAGAGATGAGGTTAGCAGCGATGTGAGAACCACCGGCTTTTGGCTCACACAATAGTCTCGCTCAGCAGCAAAGTGTCTATTCCAGACACACTAAGTAAAAGTCGGCAGCAGTCTCAGTTCAGCTGCTGCCCAGCCGCCTCCCCCTGCCTTCCTGCCATTCGCCCCTGCAGCACCTGGTGTATTAGCAGCTACAGGCCCTGCCTGGGGGGAGGCTGGGGACAAACGCCAGGATGGGGCCGGAGCTGGTCAATTCACATCTCCTGAAGGCCAGGAGGGCAGCGCTGAGACAGGTGCGCTCTTGCCTGCGTGGCAGCATCTTCAATTCTGGGACCCCCAGGCAAAAAGGTCAGAGAGAACCCCTTCGCCCTGCTTTCTTAAAGTGAAGATCAGTGGCCTCAAAGAGAATCTTTCCCCAAAGTTCAGTTCACCCACATAAAACAGACCTGACTACTACTTAAAAGAAAAACACAGTGTTCGGAAAATCACAGGAGGGAAATAACATGTTACGGTAATGACAGTGGTAAACATTAAGCTAACCTTGACGAAAAGAAAATTATAAAAGCATCAACGGCTCTGCCGACAGCTATTAAGTAATTAAGGGAACTCTGGTTTGGAAGGTAGAAAGTTATCTCGCGAGGGGTAGAGAGACGCACGCTGCATTTAAAGAGCCGTTCGTTCTGCTCCTTCCGCAGTGGAGGTATTTCCAAGGGAAAGAAGTTTCTGGTACAGTCGTGCTTATGCAGACTGCGCATGTTACTGTTTATCATACATATGATGCTAAAGGGTTTACTGCATTAATTATTTTTTCCCCACTAATTATTATCTTTATTATGTGTTACAGTGGACATGTTTCTCAAGGTACCCCTTTTCGGTTACGTGGCACTCAAGGGGAACATGTAAACTGAAATCATTCTGTTCAAGGTCAGCTCTTCTGCGACAGAGGAGAAGCAACGAACATAAGCTCTGGAGTTAATGCTGTCACCCTTCAAACCCTGGCTCTGGTATGTATCAGTTGTATAACCCCAGATCAAGTTACTTAACCTTGCCGTGCAGTCTCCCTAACTCTTAACAACAGAATTATATTTTCCTTACCGGCTCATAGTGGGTATCAAATGAGAGAATTCACAGTCATTTAGAACAGCGCCTCGCACACAGAAGGCACAACGGTTAGGCATTATTATTTATCAGTAAAGTAAAATTCGTCCAGTTAGGAAGACTATCTTGGTATATGGCACACCACCTCCGTATCCCTTGCATTACACTTAACATACATTGTTTTACACTTAACATACATTGTTTGGTCAGTGCTACTCTACCCTGAATGAATACCATTAACTGTAGCTAATCTAGTGATTTCCATTCTGTTCCTTGGGCCTCCTTTTACTAGTGCCAGGTTGGAAGTGAATATGAGACAGACCAGAAAAAAAACCTGTGTTTTATTGCATTTATTTGGAGGACCTTGGGGTAATAAGGGAGGGTGGGAAGAAGGATGGCAAGCTTTGCAAAACATTTTGCGCAACTTGTGGTCTATAAACCATAAAACATCATCCAGGTTGGTCACTAATGTGGGGATCAGAGGGCTTGTGGCATTTGTGACAAACCCAGTGATACTTGCATTACAACAGACCTCTTATAAGTGAATGATCCTGGGCTGCTGTACACAAGCAAATAAAATGTCAACCTCATTTTACCTGTTTTGCCAATGATTTCAACTCGCCTTCCTAGAATAACTGCTCTTGACTCCAGTCCCTAATTACCTCGAAACACCCCCCAGCAGCTGGGTATAGATTTCTGAAGAGCTGTGAATGGTTAACGTGTCTGGGGTTCTGTGATGTAGATCTGTTTTCAAGTGAGCCCCTTATCCCCTGCTAGATTTTTAAGCTTCAAAAAATCGATTTTACGAGTACTACCTCCTCTGTAAATCCCATGGTGCCAAGTCCAATGATCGCTGTCCAATAAATGGGATTCAGAAAGACCCTGATGGGGAGAGCAGCACGCACCTTCTCATCAGGCTTCAGGCGAGACCAAAGCCACTAGCAAAAACACGGTCCAGCCCCAAGTCCACTTAAACCTGTCTTGTCCACCTTCTGGAAAATGGCACAGCACGATGCCCACATCACATGCCCATACACAGCTAGTCCCCTAGCCACAGCTAATTCACTTTAAGAGAGAGAGCATGGCACTTATAATAAAACAGATCACAGTTCATCGTGTGCTTCCTATGTGTTGTGGGCTGTTTAAATCGTTTGCATGTAATAGCTCACTTCATCCTCAGAACAAGCCATATAAGGGATAACAAGTATTCATGTCAAGTTACAGTTAAGGAAAGCAAGGTCACAGTAAGTGAAGGAGCCAGGGCTTGAACTATGGAAAATGGAGAGCAATATAGCAATTACCAGAACTGTTTATTTACGCATCCGAGGGGAGGCAACAATCACAAATTGTCCCAAACCACATGTAACCCACAAAGAATTTTGCCAATTTCACCTCCTGCTCACAGGTTCAGTGGCCCAAGCATTGTGGGGAGTCTGGGAGAAAAGAATCTGAAACAGTTGTAGGGAGTTCTCAGCCCAAAGGTAGACACTGCCTATTAAAATACAATGTGATAAGCATGCATGTGATGCGAGGTCTGGGGTAACAGGGTGTGTGTTTGCGTGTGTTAGGGGATGGAGGAAAGAACACCTTTCTCACTCAACACCTGTTTATTCTTCAGCGGACTGGGGTGACACGGAATTGGGGCTTGTATGGAAACGTTCCTTTATGGTTCTGTCCTGTTGCTCAAACACCTAAGACAATAAAAATGTCCTGCATGGCAAGCTGTCCTTACAAATATGCCATTCTCAAAATTCTTCTCCCATTTTACTTATAAATTAAGTCGCAACCAAGTCACGTTGCCAAGGCTGTAACAGTGAAAACTTCACACTCGATGTTTCACTAATTACCTTGAGAGACACCAATGTTTGGGAATGCTAAATGCCCATGGGTAGGTGAAGAGCGTTATTTCTCTGAACTTCAGAAAAAAACAGTTTCCTCCCAGAAATCAAAGCCCCAGCTATATCACACTAATTTAATTCAACTCTAAAAACTCTAATTAGTGGTTACATAAAATGACTAATTACTTCTCCCTGGTTTTAGACAGTTTCTGCCATGTCACTTAAAAAGCCTAGGAGCTGTGTACTCAAACAACCCTGGACCCCCAGGAAGAAGAATGCTAATTAGCATTGTTGATGGGTGACACAAGCTATAATATTTTCCAGCAACTCTGTAAAATTTATAAACATATCAGGGAAAATGCCAGATTCTTTACAGCTTGCTAGCTTTTGGCATAAAGGTCTAATAATACATGCATTTCCATCCACAGCCCGGTCTAAGGGTTTAACAAAATGCACGCGCCAGCCACACAATCATCACAATAAAGCGCTCTGACATCTCTTAACGAGGAGCTAAACGGGCTCACGACACCTTCTCGGCTGGGCCATTATACCTGGTTTCAAGATGTGAAAACCGAGCAAGAGATTTCTCAGCTCCGAGGCTCAGCAGCTCATCTCCGGGCCGCCAGGCCACGGCTCCGCCCCACGCCTGCCTCCACCGGCGACGCGTTTAAATTTTTATAAAGCTTCACACTTCTCTGGGCGCGTTGCTTGGGACAGTTCAAAGACTGCAGGAGGAAATGAGATCCTGCCCGTGGCGAAGGCTGCCCCGGCGCGGTGATTTCCTCCAACTGGGACACCTCGGGCAGAGACTTGCCGGACGCCTTCTGCTCCACCCCGGCGTTTTTTGAAAGTAAACTCCTACCTGCCTGTTGCGCTCTCCCGGGCGCAACCGGACTCTCCCCCTCCAGGCCTGCGGGGCCGGCTCAATTTTGTAAGCGAGGTGTGAACACAGGCCGGCTCTGTGTCGGTTTCTGGCCCAGGGCCGGGCGGCTCCGGGGGCTCGCGGTTACCGGGTCGAGCCCCGCGGTGGGGTGGGAACCGCGGTGCGCGCCCGGTTCCCGGGGAGCAGAGGGCGGCCCGGCTCCCGCCCGCAGGGCCGTAGGGCCACCCGGGTGCCCCGGGAACGTTGGCCACTCCCCGCCGGCCGGCCGGAACGCGCACCCCGGGGCGCACCCCAAAGTGCGGCGTCCGAGGCGTGGGGAGGGAGTGCCCGGGTAGTGGGGTGCAGCAGCGAACGCGGGGCAGGGGCCGGGGCAAGAGGGGCGCACCTCGCGGGCTTGGGAGAGGAGTGGGATCCCGGGAGGCACGATCGGGGTGCGGTGCGTAGGCGGGGAGCAGGCTCCCGGCTGGAGGCGAGGAGGGCGGGGACCCGGGGTCCCAGTCCGGGGTGGGGGCGCGGGCGCTCCGCTGCGGGGGCGTCTCTCCGCGGGAGGTATGCACCCGGCGCCCGGCCTCTCGCGGGACTCACCTCTGCGCCGGCCGTGCGGGCTCCGCGGCCCGCGCTCTCGGCTCACAGCGGCCCCGGCTCTGCGGCCTGCGCTGGGCTCCCTCAGAGGCAGAGCCCCGCCGCCGCCGCCGCCGCTGCACTGCCGCTTTCCGCTTCCTGTCCCGGCGCCGCCCCGCAGCCCGAGCCCAGCCCTGCGAGCCCGGCGCGGCCGCGAGCCAAGAGCAGCGAGCGCGGCCGGCCGCGCCGCGGGCCCGGCCCACCTGCAGCGGAGGGCGGGGCCGGCCGGCGTCTCCCCGCCCCCCTCCCGCCCCCCCTGGCCCCCGTCTCTCCACTGGGCGCGTTGCTTGGGACAGTTCAAAGACACACGCTCGTGCACACTCATGCACACACAGACCTCAGGGACTGACCTCGCGCACACACACACACACACACACACTCATTCACTCATAGTTAACACATAGCCCGGATTGACCCCGCCCTGACCCCCAACATACTTGCACCCTCAAGCGCGCGCGCGCGCACACACACACGCGCACTCACACATTCACAATCATACACAAAATCCAAGCCGGTTTGCTCTCACTGGAGACCCACATACATTCATACAGCCCAGGGACTAACCTCCCTCCACACACACACACACACACACACACACACACACACACTCATATACACACATTCCAAGACCTGAACTACAAATATTCATGTACACCCACGCCTCAACCAATGTACATTACTCACATTTAAACTCACAAACAGCCCGGAAAATGACCCCACAAATAACCACACATACCCAGACCCCCACAGCCAACCCTCTCCCTAGTCCTCCTCTAACAGAGCCATCACTGCCGCCCCCCCCCCCCCCCGTTTTTCTGGAAACTGCTGGAAGAGCACACCTCTGAAGGCGGGCAGGTAGCCCCAGGTTTCGGTCCTGATTTAACCAGGTCGGCTTCCATCTCTGAGTCTCTGTTTCCCTGTCCAAAAGGTGAGAGGATGAGAACGGCAACCTTGCAGGATCGTGGTGAAGATTATGGACAGTGGCTGGTGCCCAATAGGCACTGAACAGTTGTCAACTGTTTCTCTGAATATTTGCATTCTTCTTACTTAGTTGTCTTGTGTGGGTAGGGCTAGGGATTTCTGTGGAGAGTCTGGAATCTGGCTGGAACCCAAAGCTGCTTACATGATGAGCTCTCTTGTAGAGGCATGTCTAACCAAGTACTGTGGGCAGCTGGTGCAGGGAAACACACGCCCACCCTGAGCTAGCCGTAGTTGGGGAACTTTAGCCCCCAAAGCTGTCACTGTCCCCTCACCACCTCTCTTCCGCATCTCTGTAGTCCCCACGGTCTCTCCCATATATCGCACTTCTTCAGAGGACATCACAAGGTTGGCACCTTGACCCCCCACCCCCAGCCTGCCACCAGGTTTCACTGCTCACCCTTGGCAATCCAGGACACCTGCCCACCCCTCACCCACCTGTCACCTGTCTCCAGAGGGCAGGTGCTGCTGACTCGGTAGCCAGCTTCCTAAGGGTAAAGCCAGTGGTCTATCCACCGTGCTCAGGTGCAGAGATACAGAGCTTTATAAAAACGTGTGTCTTTCATCTTGAAAATGTAGACCCTTCGAGGTTACAACAGGCCAGGGATTTCCATTCCTAGTTATGATGCTCCTGAATAACCCCCATGAAATACACAGATCCTCACTAAATCTTGATGGGAAGTGACTATAATTCAGTGTAGTTTATGAAATGTAGCTACCTTACCATGTGCTTTTGTGGGAAAGAGGGTAGTGCAAAATAAACTCTATTTTAAGACAATAAATTCACATTTAAAGTCCATCTACTCTGTGTTTTCATTTGACAACCTCAAGTATCCAAGTGTAAAAGGTAAGAGCTAGAAAACTTGTCAGGAGCTGAAGGATGGTCTGTATAACCTGGAGGCCTGCCCTGGCTCCCATTTTCTATCAGCAAGTGGGTCAGGCTTATTTAGCTCTTGCCTAAAGTTGAATTCTCCAGCATAACCTGAATTAGTAATGAAGGTAAAATTGTGGGTTCCATCTGCCACTCCATTGTTTCACTTCTCCATTTGTTCCAAACTCAACTAGGGAAGTGCAGTACCGTGTTGGGTGCTCTCAAGACTCCAGCATGACTATATATGTTTCACAAATTCATGCGTGTATTTCTCCCTTCCTGCCCATTCTCATGGGTAGAATGCTACTCACTAAAATTCTCCCTGTCTGCCAACATCCGACTCAAATGCCATCTCTTCCCAAAGCCTTCCCTGGTTCTCACAAGCAGAAAACATTCCTCTCCCCTATTTGAATTCACATAGCACTCTGGGTTTCTATACTCACCTTCTTACCTTGTATTGGTTATCGTACTGCCCAATAATGTGGAACTACCACATCGTATTTATCTTTTTTCCGTCAAAGATCTTTCCACATAGTAGTTGCTTAAAAAAAAAAAAAAAAGCCTAGCAAACGAATGAATGACTATAAAATACCACTTGCCTTTGGGAAGTTAATAATCTAATCAGGGAACAATCTAATTGAAAAGTTATGACATGCACATAAAGATAGTTAACAATAGGAGAAAATATGTAAAATGTTAAATGCACTAAAGGCACACTTTTTAAGAAGTCACTTACCCAACCTTAAGGATTCTGAATATACCTGAAAAACAGCAGTTACATGAGCAAGGCCTCTAATCAACAAAATAGACTGTACAAATTCCATGCTTTGAAGTTGACAGACTCTATATGTAGGAGAATCTCTCACACCCTCACTTAGATGCTGTTTACACTTTGTTTACAAACCTTTCTAATAAGCTTCATCATCTGATTTCTAAACCCACTGTTGATTAGACACTTAACAACGGAGAGCAGAAGGTGGCCTCAGGAGACCCCAGGGCCTGCAAAGGGAAGCTTGTTCAATTCCTAAATGCCAGTTACCTCTCTTGGCATGCTGTCACATCACAGAATAATAGCGATGAGCCTGAGTCATAAAGGTTACGTGGATATTCGGTATATAGTACTCTAAGAAGACAGGAAAAATTGAAAAAAAAAAAATTAGAAGGATTTCCATCCAAAATGTTTGAAATGTTATAAAGTGCTGATTCTTTAAAGGGA
The DNA here is from genome assembly GCF_002201575.2 of Neomonachus schauinslandi. NCBI lineage: Eukaryota > Metazoa > Chordata > Mammalia > Carnivora > Phocidae > Neomonachus > Neomonachus schauinslandi. The sequence continues at coordinate 96,010,581 of NC_058406.1, read as the reverse complement.
AATGTTCTATGAAGGCCACATATGTAAAAGCCACATATTATTTAGGTTAATAATGCCAGTGATGGGGTGCTAAAATATGGGTCATTAGTGTTGAAGGAGAGAGTCACAGGGGCCTGGACAGTCAGTCACGGTCAGCTTGTCCTTACCTTGAGGAAAGAAAGAAGTAGAATGAGCAGAGATAGATGGCATGGCTGGAACAGGGATTGGTTTATCTCAAGTGCTTAATAAATATGAGTTGAATAAATGGGTAAATAGTATTTCTGTTTGGAGTATGGGTAGGGGTGTGGGGAGGCCAGTGTCTGAGATATGGTCAAGGGCAGTGGAAGAGCAGTTAGGCTCAAGATAAGCACTCACACTAAGACACAGAGCATTCAAAACTGAGTGGCCTGATTAGAAGGTAGAGAATTTTGAGTCCAACTCTAGTGTTTGAACTTTTTTAAACAGGCTAGCAACATGATAAAGTGCTCATTCACCCGTCCATTCATTCAAAAACATACACTTGGTACCTACTACAAGCCAGGCAATGTATGAACTACCAGGGATACGCAGATAACGCAACAAATATTTCCTGAGTACTTACTATGTGCTGGTCACTATTCTAGGCAGACAAAAGTTTCTGCCCTCCTAAAGTGTATAGAGGGGAGAGAGAGATGGACAAATGAGCAGCACGTGTACCGGGGGCAGGTGGTAACAAGCACTAAGGAGGAAACAAAGTAGGACAGGAGATAAGGGGGGGTGGTGTGCACCTCCCTCTCCTGCAGGAGCTCAGGCTGCTGGATGAGGCTGCCACTTACAGCCTTGCAGCCAATATGAGAGCCCTGTGACGGGCCCAGACACGGGGTGTGAACTGTGGGTGTACAGAAAGAAGAGCCAGCTCAGCCTGCAGAAGCGGCACGGCTTCCCCTGGCCGTGACCCTGGGAGCAGAAGTCGGAGGATGAATACTTGGCCGATAAAGAGGGAGGAAACATTCTGGGCAAAGGCACAGAAGTGTGACAGAGCATGTCTGGGAGGCTGTATCACATGGCAGCGCGCAGCGCTGACAAGCTGGTGGCGAGCGGGGCAGGGAGGGCGCAGTGTGGGACTGCAGGTCTGGAGGCCTGAGGTGCTCCGCTGCTGGTGGTGTCATGGGGCAAGGACAGGAAGGCCCAGATGTTGGAGCGGCATGCACCTGCAGGCAGTGTGGCAAGGGGCATGCCTAAGGGAAGAAGCAGGGCTGGGGTGGGTGGGAGAGGGGTGGACACAGCCTGAAAGAGGGGGCAGAGGCCATGGTTCTGAAGGCTTTATGTGGTGAACCAGGAAGTTTGGACTTTATCTGGTAGGTAATTGGGAGTAAGATGAGCTGGTCTGAGGCGTGCAGGGTGATTTTCGGAGGAAGGAGTGAAGGCAGGAAGACCCAATCGGGCTGGTGAGACACAGGGAACCCGAATGACAGATGCCGCCATCCTGGGCAGGTGGGGAATCCGGAGGAAGAAATTCAAGGAGGGAAGGGAAGGTCCGTTTTAGGCATGTTGAATGTCAGTACCGTGGGCATGTGTAGGTGTAAACAGTAATAGAACTTTGTATATTACAGGTCTTATTTATTCCTCACCGTGTAGGTATTATATCATCTGCATTTTACAGAGAAGAAGACTCAGGCACAGAAAAGTGGCATAAGTTGCAGGAGGTCACACAGCAGCTAAGAGGTGAGGCCGTGCTCTGAACCCAGACTGGCCGGGCTCTGAACCCAGATATCCCATCTTTAATCCGTAAGCTATCCTGCTTTCTGGTGGCGTGGGTTTAGTACCGGGAGGAGACTGGCTGCGTACAGTTTCTGGAGATCAGTTGGCAATGCAATAGATAAAGGAGCAAGAAGCGGGTAGAGAAATGCAGACTGAGAGGAAGAGAGATAAGATAGGGACAGGCGGAGGTGGGCAGGTGCTGCTTTTGTGCTGTTTCGACAGAGGAAGCCCTCAAGCCTGTTTACAGACCCGGGAGGAGAAATCTTAGATTTCGAAATTTCAGAAAGAAAGGCTAACTTGGGAGACGGGTGGAAGGACAAGTCTTGCACAGGTGGAGACAGAGGTGAGCACACAGGGTAGGTGTCAGAGGTCAAGGGCATCCAGGTATTCTCCACGAAGTAGGAGGCAGGAAGCTCCAACCGAACCTGGGAAGCTGGGAGATGAAGTATGGATGGCTTCCCAGGGGCCTTTGAGAATCTGATTGCCACTGGGATGGAAACCACAGAAAAATACACATTCCCCAGTTTTTCAAACAATTTGAATGGGCTCACATACCCTGCAGGCCTTCGGGGGACCCCAGATGTAGTGCTCTCTCAAGTCTCTTCTGTGTCTAAGAACTGTCATCTTGGAGGCGTTGAGTTGAGGTGAGGGAAGGATGTTTAGTGGTAACTTGAAAAAGCCACTGAAAACGGTGGGATTTTCTAGCCCATAGCTTTGCTGGGCTTGGGAGTGGAGTCTGCGGAGGACCAGAAAGCAGACGTGCTCCGTGTGAAGCCACCGGGCCCACGGGAGCCTAACCAAGCCGTCGTGGCCACGGACCAAGTGCACTCCTGGCTCTGCAGCGAGGCCATGCCCCCATGCCCACGCAGCTCTGCAGGTCCGGGCAGGCAGGCCCACTCCCAGGCCCTACAGCTATCATTACCTTGGGGGCTGGGAGGGAACGAAATGTCAGGTAGGGCTCAGATCTCAGGAGCAGGATCCTGCCAAGCCTGCAGTCAGCCTCTGTGCTTCTGCGGCTTTGTTATCAGTGGAAGGAGGGCGCCAGGGACAGAGAGCCTGATGAAGACACCAGTCAGCGCACATGGCCTTGGCGCTTCTAGGTGTTCCCAAGGCGATCCCACTTGCCTGGGCAGTGCAGAGGATCACACTCAGGGCCCGTCATGGGCAGGGCTGAACTGGCTAATAGTACCTTCTGGGGTCTGGAAGTTTCTTTTTCGGTGTTATTTTTAATCTAGGGAGTCATCATCAGTAATTCATTACCTATTTATGAGAAACACTTGAGTAACACCCTGCATACCGTGTTAAGCTAATTACTTGGACGAACACCAGGTGGCATGATTTCCTGAGGGCGAACCAGCCTCCGGCCCTGCAGGCTTGGGCTCAGACCCCTCTGGGCTGAGGAGCACCCACAGGCATGGACAGAAGGCCCCCAGCTTCTGGCCCACACTCAGAGCCACCTCCCCCTGTGTCGTAAGCGGTCTTCATGGGTGCTGCAGAGGGGGAGGGCCAAGTCTGGGCCCGGTAGGACACCGCCATTAATCCACCTTAGTGATTGGGGTTTGTGTTCATCTTGCCTTTTTATTTTCTGTAAGTTTCTCCTGAAACTTTGCTGATTTGTGAACCATACAAATGACCAGGCAGAGAGAAGAAATTAATATTTGTTGGTTTTTTAAAATTGTGTATCAGGCATTGTAATAGTAATTTTTAATCTCATCTCATTTAATGGTATTTTCCTGGTAATACTATAAAGTGGATATTTTACAAAAGCTCAGGTAGGTTAAGGGACATTCCCAAGCTCACGAGCCTGGGGCTAAGCCCAGGCCTGGCTCCCAGTCAGGAATTTCTCACTGCACTGGTCATAGATCTCTAAGATTGATTTCTTTTTCTTGTTTCTTTATTCCCTCTCCCTTTCTCTAACGATTACTGCCCTCCCCATCCTCCACCACTTACCTTTTTTTCTACCTTTCCCTTAAAAAAAAAAAAATTCCTTTCCCGTGTTCTTTGTGTTTCTTTCCCGCCTTGGTGAGAATCTGAAAGACAAATAAATCATAAATTCCAGGATATAATAAAATTCCTTCTTTTAATTGCAAAAGACTTGAAGTTCTGAACTTACAATTATTTTTACATTTTCAGGTCAATAATAACATTTTTGGCATGTGAATGTCCGGTTGTTCCAGCACCATTCGTTGAAAAGTCCATCTTGTCCATTGTATTGCTCTCGTGTTTTGTCAGATATGGTTGACTCTAGTCACATGAGTCTGTTTCTGGTCTCGCTATTGCATTCCATTGATCTACCCTTCCCCAGCCTTGTCGGCATCTTCTTGGTATCAGTGTAGAATTCTGGACCCAAGATGTTTCTTGCTGTCCCTTAGGATAGAGGGTTTTTCCTTCTACTCTTCTTCCCACAACAACGGTTCTTGGCCTATGTCCTGGGAGAGGCTTTTCTACCTTCTCCCAGAAGCCATGGATCTAGAGAGTTCACTATCCCTCCCTCAGTGGTTTAATGCTTTTGCTTCAGAGGAGAAAAGGGGCCAGGGAAGCAAGCAGGGCTTTGTGCCTATCCCCCTCAGCCATCTGCTAACTTCTTCCCTCCTGTGTCAGAGAGGAGACTCTGTCAGTCTCCTTCCCTGCCCCCAATCTTTCTTGGGAGTGCCCAGTGGAGGGTCATGAAGAAGAACTCGCAACGGAATCAGTTCTCCTGGTGTCTAGGGCCCACAGCTGTTCTAAACTGACATGCTGACCCTCCCTTGGCCTCCAAGAATTTGTTAACATTTTACTCTTACTCATCTTACTCATTTGTTTGGCAGCCACATCTGTCTCCCACACTCTGCCAAAGGAGAGACACTGCGGGTCCCATTTTGCCTTCTGTCCTTCTGTGGAATTTGGTTTACTTGGTGGCCTTGTGAAGTCAGACTTCCCACGGGCTCCATAAAAGTTATAATTCTGTAGCTTATCCAGCTTTTCTTCATTGTTAGGGTGGGAACAACATTCTTTCCAGCTTTCTTCACCCTGAGTGGAAGCCTCATTCTCTTATCCTCGGATTCACTCCTTTTCTCAATAGCCGGAAGAGGTGAGTCTCCCATGTTACCCATGGGAAACTGGGCTCTTGGAAAGATTATGGTCCTCCATTGGTAGGTGATGGTGCTGGGACTCCCTGGCTACCAGAAGTGTATGAGGTCTTCATTGGGATGGGGCAGGCAGAAAGGCTGAGGATCCTGGGAGGTGAGAGCACATGGGGCATTGAAACTGTCCAGGGGGTGAGGGTCACAGGTACTCACTCACACCTCTGTCAGAGGCAAGAATCCAGTGATCAACCAAAAACCGGGTGGCTTTCTGAAAGCTAACTGGCCAAGAACTGCCCCACCCAGGGTGAAGGGGCATTGAGATGGTGTGACAAGAACATCTCCACTGCATTCAGGGCCCAGGCCAATGCCTTGCCCTGTGCCCTCTACTGCCTGCCCCACTGACCTTCACAACTATGTTCTCCTGGCACACCCAGCCTGCTCTCCCCCGCCCCCATCCACCAACACCCAGCCCGCTCTCCCCAGCCCCCATCCATCATGCAGACACACTCCCCCACTTGCCATTTCTCAAGCATGCCCCTCCTTTCCCTGACATTATGGACCTCTCAAGGTGTCGCTAACTTGCAATGCCCTTCCTACTCCCACAAAGAACCACAGCTTTACCTGATGGGAGCCATGGGAGGCCTGTAGGAGAGGAGAGGCATAGGCCCACCCTCCCCCTGCTGGGTCCTGCATGGAGTGTAGACTGCAGGGAGGGGAAAGGTGTAGATGCAGGAAGACGGTTTAGGACACCATTGCAATACAAGGAAATGGGGTTCTGCCAGTCCAAAGCTGAGGATGGGGGAAAAGATGTGGGTTTGCATTGCATATGTGAAATGAAAGAAAGGCTGTGAGTAGGAAGGGCAGGAGGAGAGCACCCCAGCAAAGGTGGGAGACAACTCAGACGGTACTCAAAGGGGAGGAGAGACCGGCAAAAATGAAATTGCTAATTTTATTATAATTTCAGAACAGTGCTGGAGATGTGCATCATCTATCAGTGCTAGTGTTTTGGTCAGATGCAGGTGTCCAGCTACAAATGAGACAGAATTAGCCCAGCAGGGTAACAGTGACAGCTCATATTGGGAATCCTCTTCAAGGCTGGCTGTGTGGAGGGGGTCTGGGTGAGGCTCCCCGGGCTGCAGACAGAGTGAGCGGAGGCAGGGTAGAGGCACCTTCGTGAATGGCTTGAGGGGTTGGGGAGGGTCTAATGCCAGAGTGAATTCAGTCCCACCATCAGCGATTCAACACTGTACCGTGTTCTCCAACCCGTGTCTTTAAAAGGCTACTCTTTCGGGGCGCCTGGGTGGCTCAGTTGGTTAAGCGACTGCCTTTGGCTCAGGTCATGATCCCAGGGTCGTGGGATCGAGCCCCGCATCGGGCTCCCTGCTCCGCGGGAAGCCTGCTTCTCCCTCTCCCACTCCCCCTGCTTGTGTTCCCTCTCTCGCTGTCTCTCTCTCTCTCTCTCTGTCAGTTAAATAAATAAAAATAAAATCTTTAAAAGTTTAAAAAAATAAATAAAAGGCTAATCTTTCTAAGGGTAATATGTTCAATTCTTTTGGTTCAATCTTACGTTAATCGCAAAGGCTTTGAATCCATTAGAACTGAGTTCAAATCCTGACTCTACCAATTACCAACAATGAGCACTGTGAACCTTTTGTTTTTAGTTCTTAACTCCCTGAGTGTCCATTTCCTCGCGGGTAAAAGGAGGATAATGATACCCACCTTCCAGGTTTATCATGAGGATAAAATGAGATAATGTGTATAAAATGCCCCACACGAGCGTCTGCCACAAGAATCATCCATTTGTCCATTCACCGAATATTTATTGAGCAGCTACTAATGGTAGGTACCACTCTACATGCTGGAGATTCAGCAGCAAACAAATTCCCCACCATCATGGAACTCATGTTCTAGAGCAGGGCAATAAAAAAATAACTAAATAAGTAAACATAAAGTATGTCGGTAAGTACCTCAGGGAGCAATAAAGCAAGGGGATAGGGATCCTGGGGGAAGGGTCACTATTATAATTTTCTGTAGGGTGGTCAGAAGGCCTCTTTCCTCGTGCGATTTGGACAGGGTCTGAGAAAGTGAGGGAGTGAGTGCCCAAGATCCAGGGGGAAAGTTGGCAGAATAGAGAAGAGTGAACAGAGGTCTGGAGTCCCCAGCATGCTGGGCAGGTATGCCCTCACACTTGGGAGCCCCGGGTGGCTGCAGCAGAGTGGGGAAGCGGGGAGCCATGGGAGAAGTGGGGCCGAGGGGCGTCATGTCACACAGGACTCCTGGGCCAATGCTGAGAACCACAGCTTTACCTGATGGGAGCCATGGGAGGCCTGTAGGAGAGGAGAGGCATAGGCCCACCCTCCCCCTGCTGGGTCCTGCATGGAGTGTAGACTGCAGGGAGGGGAAAGGTGTAGATGCAGGAAGACGGTTTAGGACACCATTGCAATACAAGGAAATGATGCCTGGGACTTTGATCTAACTGTGCAGGCAGTGGGAAGTCTGGCTCTGGATAGAGAGTGAATGTGCTGATGAATGTAGTGTGAGAGAGGGAGCTAGGATGACCCCCCGAGTTGTCTTGACTCGAGCAACTGCAAGGGCAGGTGAGCCAGTTACTGAACTAGGAACTCTGGAGAGGGTTAGTTTTGAACAGGTTTGGCTGGACACCGAAGAGGAGTTGTCAAGTAGACAGACAGACATGGGAGTCCCGCATGCAGAGGAGGGTTTTAGTCTGGAGATAGCAAGGGACAGGGAGAGGTAGGGCAGTGTTTGCGGACTGTTCCTTTTTCTGCCCATCTAGATATGGCTGTAGGAGGGTTTAGAGAAGGCTCTGGAAATGAGGGTGGGGCTCTGACAGCTCCTACCCAGGCTCCACTATGTGTGCTTCTGCAGGCGATTCCCCGACTTGGATCCCATTTCTTTGTCCATGGAGGAGAAGCCGGACCAGACGATCTAAGGTCTGACATACTAAGGTTCTCTGGGTATCCCATGAAGATGCAGATACACTTAGAAGATGAAGTAACACAAAAAACTATTAATACCTTGTGTGGGTCCATTTAACAGTTGTCTACTTGGGAAAGTCAGGGAAGATAGGATGGTGGGAACCCACAAAGGCAGGTGGCGTTACAGCTGGGCAGGGCCGGACTGGGGGCCCACCTGGATGGACATGGGGTTCTGTTTTTCAGTAGCAGGGAGCAAAAGATGGGCTTCCCAGCGCTGCCTGGAGCTGCTCTGAGTCAGCTGCCCGCACTCGCTCTCCGGGAGCCTGGCCAGCCCAGCCCAGCAGCTGAGTGGCCCTGTTCATTTTGCAGCTCAAACCTGAAAGCCTCAACTTCCAAACAGAACTGACTGCCTTTCCTAAAGGGGGCCGTCTCCCTGCCTGGAAGTGCATCCCGTTGCAGCTGCATAGTTCAGTACAGGCTTCTGGGTCTATGATTGATGGAAGTAGTCCTTTGGCCTGAAACCCACCAGTCTGTGATTAGTGGTCTCTCAGAGAATGTCCTGATGAGGCGGAATCTTCGCTTAGCCAAGAGAGAAATTTAACAGTGCCATTAGCATTTCAAATTGTTAAAACAGAGGTGGGGGAGGGGGCACTTGCGGAATAAATTATTAAATGAGAAACAAAAGGAGTCAAGTCAAATTAAGCAAGAACAGAAGTCAGCCATGGAACAGGGCATGCTGGGATTTAAGTCAACTGGCTGCATATTACCCCCAATAAGGAACTCCTTGCAAAGGTCATGCTGGTAAGAGGTGAAGCCCACAAGCAGAGAGTCAAGAGAGCCTTCACTCCAAGGTCATTCACACCAGGGAATAATAGGATACCACCTCCGCTGGTCCAAAGAAGGCATCAACAAGAGTGATGGAGGGCATGGTTCTTAAACTCTGCAGTGCATAGGGTCATCTTTCAAACTTGCAGACTGCTGTGTCTGTCCCCAGAGATCCAGTATGTCTGGGATGTGGCCTGGGGTTTGACATTCTAACAAGCACCTCAGTGATCACAGGCTACCCTGAAGAAACACTGGTAGAGGAGGGGAGGGACCAAGGGACCAAGGAGGCTGGGGAGTAGGGGAGGGTTCCAGGGTTTCAGGGGAGTGTTTTGCTGACCCTGGACACTGAAGCCTGGAGCTGTGTACAGACCAGCAAAGCAGCAGAAGGATGAGGCTGCTAATTGAGCTTGTGCAGGCTCACCCGTGGTGGCCAAGTGTTGGGTCCATCCCCGGAAAGGCAGACAGGGAAGCTGAGAAACTAGGAAGAAGTGAAGGTAGGAGGAGGTAATCTGTGACTCCCCCTGGATAAACAGGGAAGGAAGAAGTGGACAATTGCCAAACTACACAGCACGCCAACTTAATTTACAAAGAGAGTGTGTGTGTGTATGCATGTTTCCACCATGGCCACTTCTGAAAGGAAAGGGCTTTGTTTCCAGGGGATTCATTGGTAAGAGTGTTGCTACTGCGTTGGTACGCCCCAGGCTGAATATAAAAGAACTTTTTGAACCAAGAGTCAAATTTTACAAAGAGGAAAGCCTGTTGTGGAAGCTTGTTTTAAATGGGAAGATGCATTCTAGAGGAGTGGGCTTGCATGGCATTTTCCATTCAGTCTGGCATGGAGGAAAGGTGAGGCTCTACGTGTGAGGATGTGCAAACTCACCAGCCTGTGGTGGTGAGTGAGGCCCCTTTATCTTGTAGGACCACGCCCTGTCGGCTCATCACCTCCACCTGTGTCAACACAGCATGCGACAAAGTGGGCGATGAGACAGGTAAGCGAGGGCCATGGAAGGAAGAGGGTGCAGACGCATCTCCGCCCGGGTAGTAAAATCAGTCAACTTTTCAATCTGCATCTTGAAAAGGATCATTCGGCTGAGACTGTAATTTTGTTTCTCTTGGTTGAAGGAGAAATTTATAACCCTGGGCAGCCATACAAAGAAGTATGGAGATAATGAATAAATAGATGCAGAATTCTTTCCGGTGGGTTATATTGCATGGGATTTGTAACAATTCTTGAAATCATTCTGCTGCTTTGTCTGCTTTTCTGTTTTTACGATATTTGAAATAGATAAGAGAATCTGAAATGCCACATGTACAAGACTGATTTATTAATTTACAAAAGTAGCATCATTGTTGGAGGATAATTTTCCTTGTTAAGTCTGCCACAACAAGTCTCAATTGCCTGGAAGATTCCAATATATAAAATTGTAATTGTATTTTCAAATGTCTGAGGAAATATGATTAATTAAAAAATAAGTGGAGCAAATGTTTAAGAAGGATTTAATCTGTTAAACTTGTTAGTTGAACATTGATCAAAGAGCCAGTAGAAAAAATGTTTTTAATTCTTTTTAATTGCTGGATTTGTAAATAGAACAAGGTGATTTGTAGGTTGAACTTGAAGGTTTAAGATAGACTAGGTTTTAAAAATTAAAACTTTAATATGTTGCATATTAGATTAAATACACATGCACACACACACACGCACACACACTGAACTCTAATTAGTGTTATCCAGGTACAAAAGCCTTCTTTCCCCATACCACAAAAAAGAAAGAAAAAATTATAACCACATTCTCATCAGCTGCCTGCAGGGTAGCTCCAGGTCCTGTCTGACATTGGTTGTGATTCTTCTTATTAATTTCTGCCAACCCAATGTGTCAAAAGTGATATTTCATTGTTGCTTTAATTTCCATTTCTATGACCACAGTGAGGTTGAACATATTTTCATCTTGAATTGGACATTGACAGGGGTCTCAGAATTTCTGCTGAAGCCTCAAAGAGAAAAGCCACTGGTGGTGTGTACTACCGGATTCTGGGAAGAGGTCCTGGACCCATCCCCACAGGATGTGCTAAGGAGTGGCTGATCTGGTCCAGAGGTTTCTTACTCACCTTAGGCCTAGGGAGAGAAAGCATTAAATCAATGAGGAAGATAGGAGACTCTAAAAGGGATGGTGGAGTGGAGAACACTATAGTTTTTCTTCCTCTCCCCCATGTGGAAGGAAATCCCTTGCCTTCCCCTCAAGCCAAATATGAGGAGCCCAAAAATGCTGCTCTTAGAAAATGGGGGGAGTCGAAGGGGGACTGATTTTCCCATCTTGGCCAGCTGCTCATTTGGGGGGAATTGCAGGGGAGGGTGCGTTGTATACGTACGTACATACGTATGGGTATATATACACATACACATATATATATACGTTCCACCAGGGGACACAGGGAGGATTCCAGTAAAATGAGGCTACAGTTGCTACCTGCCCATCTGCCCATTCGGGGATCCTTCTGGCAGTGGAGAAGCAGGAGAAGAAAGGAGTTGCAAGATTGGGAGGGACGGTTGGCCCTAGCTACTGTGATGACCAGGAGTCGGGTTGCTCCTGGACAACGGAAATACTTCTGGAACCTGGAGGACTGCCTCTCCGTGGTCCAACAAAGCCTCTGACCTCTCTAGGGTGAAGGTCGGAAGACCACACCAGGCAAGCGACCTAGACTCACTATAGTGCTGGCTGAGCAGAAAGGAAATCTAGAAGGAGCAGTGGGGGCGGGACATGATGAAAATAATTGAGAGTTTTGGCACCACTGACAACAATACACATTCTGGTTTATTTCGCTACGTCCTCTGTATTAAGTCTGGCCACACTGAAGGCTCTGTAAGTTTGGACTTAATGTCCAACATGGATATGAATGGTGCAAAGACCCATCTTCTTGGGTCACCTTTGCCACGCTGATCATTCCTGAGGCAACCAGCTGGGTTGTGTGTGTGTGTACTTAATCAGGTATAAACTGACAGCACCTGGCCTCAGCTGCATTGAATCCCTCTAGCATTTTCCTCTGCAGTTTTTCTGGTGCCGTCATGTGATATACGTGCAAGAGCACGTTCGGCCATCCTCAGACACGTGCCCACCTTGACCTGTGGAGTTAACACCTTGTGGGGCAGTCCAGTTGAGGCCTCCAAGAAACAGATCCTGAGATGGAGTTAGGATGCATGTGGCTTATTGGGGTGTAACTCCAATGAAAGATACAATGGGGGCGGGGAGAGGACTTGGTAGGAAATACCTCTAGACCATATACAGATCAGATGCCCGTGAAAAGAAACTGGAAGAAGCAGGGTTGGACAGGGAGAGCCTCAAATGGTGAGGCAGATCCGACAAAGTGTTGGGCCAACAGGGAGCTCTGGAATAAACGCTGCCCATTAGAGGAGTCTGGCAAGATGCTAGGACCCCCACTGTGCTCACCCATGAACTGGGTGCTGCTCCCGAACGGCAGGACTGGCTCAATAGCTGAGGCAGATCCTGAAGGCTCTGCAGCTGGAGGATTTTGGCTAAGTGTACCCTTACAGCTATACTTTTAACCTAATTTTATGCCAAAAACATTTGACAACAGGTAAACGTGACAACTTTCTACTTATAATCGACTCAAGATGCTACGGCCCCCAGCATCTTTTTTTTTTTTTTTAAGATTTATTTTATTTATTTGAGAGAGAGAGAGAGAGAGAGAAAGCAGGGGGAGGAGCAGAGGGAGAGGGAGACAAGCAGACCCCCCTGCTGAATGGGGAGCCCTGACATGGGGCTCGATCCCAGGACCCTGAGATCATGATCTGAGCCCAAATCAAGAGCCAGAGGCTCAACGCAGGCGCCCCTACATGGCAAATTCTTGAAAGGACATTGAATAGCACACCTCGATGACTGCCACATTAACCAATGAGGTTAAATTAAACTTCAGCCAGTGGATTAAATACTCCCCTCTTCTTTCTCTAGGACAGAAGATTCTGCATTCTACAGGGCTTCCCAGAGGGTCACCAGCAAGACTGAGCCCAGTTGCATACAGCTATAATCAGCTCAATAATGTAACTGTAGCTTGATTTTCCCTCTTTCCTTTGACCCTGCTCCTTATGCCTCACTCCTGTTTCTTTTTCTTTTTTAAGATTTTATTTATTTATTTGTCAGAGAGAGAGTGAGCACAAGCAGGGGGAGCGGCAGAGGGAGAGGGAGAAGCAGGCTTCCCCCTGAGCAAGGAACCCGATGCGGGGCTCGATCCCAGGACCCTGAGATCATGATCTGAGCCGAAGGCAGACGCTTAACTGACTGAGCCACCCAAGTGTCCCCTCGCTCCTTGAGACCACTTCTCAGGTTACCTACATACAAGGCCTGGTCTCAGACTCTGCTTTTGTGAGAACCAGGGCTGACAGTAGTTTACCATGTTTCTTTCTTTCTTTCTTTTTTTACCATGTTTCTTAATTCAACAGTGCCCTCTTCAGCTGGTACAATGAAGTTCAGGTTCTTAATGAATGGGGTGCATGTATAGGATCATCAGTGGCCTGCTTCTGATTTTGTGATACTGTTTCCGAGGACACTTAAATTCAGATGTTTCCTCTCCTTTCCTCTCACTATCAAGCCTCTAAGGGATGCCTCCTGCTTTCAAGGCTCCCATGCCTCTCCCACTAAAATCCTTGACGCTCACATGCTTTCTCTGATCTACTTGGTCTCAAACTTACTGTCAGTATTTCCCCCTTCAGGACGGAAGGCTCTCCTGGTGCTGCACTTCCGTGGAGGCTATTTATCATCTGTGACTGCTTGGATCTTGTTGTGCCTCTCCCTCAAAATCTCTGCTGAATTCTCTACTCCAGAGAGGGCTCCAAAGCTGGCTCTGCTCTGCTCCTTGTGTAGTTCATTGCCCACCTCTATGTCATGGGCCTTTCAGTTTAGGTGCGGGTTAAGCATAATCCTATTCATTCCCCTTATTGTTCTATAGTTTTTGGAGCATGTCTGTAGAGGTCCTCCTTTGAGTGGCTACCATTATCCCCTGGGAATCAAAATTCCCAATTCAACTTCTATTCCAGTGTCCTCTCTCTTCTTGAGTCGATTATAAGTAGAAAATTGTCATGCTTACCTGTGGTCGAAATTTTTTGGCATAAAATTGGATTACAATATTTGTTTATTATTTTTAAAGATCCTTGCTATAGTTTTTTCCCCTCTCTTCATTACTAATTGGGTTATCTGTTGCCTTTCATTTTTTTGATCATTTTATCATGGGTTTTTCAAAGTGTCCACATTTTCAGTGAACCAAACATGGGTTATTGATCCATATCTTTTCATTTCGTTGACTCCTCTTAATTTCATTATTTCTTTCCTTCTATTTTCTTTGGATTTATTCTATGATTCCTTTCCTCACTTCTTAATTGCATAGGTAAGTCATTACTTTCCAACCTTTCCTCCTTTATAAAATAGTTAAAGCACGACATTTCCTCTTAGTTTTAGCAGCATTCCAAAAGTTTTCATAGGTAGTATGTTCATCATTACTCATTTTTTAGTTGTCGTAGCCTGGGGCCGTTGGAAAGCAGAACCTGAAGCAATAGTTTGGATGTTAACATGTTTGGAAGGTACAAGTCCAAGGCAGTAAGGAGGAGAGGAACAGACGTGAGGCAAGAGACCCTGGAAGGAAATGTGGCACAGTGCCTAGCTCTGCCACATGTTATGAGCTGTGGAAAGGTAATGGTTGCTCAGCATCTATGTCCACTCTGTGCATTAAATTTCTCCAGAAACGTTGCAAGAAGAGACCTCACCTGAGAGTGGTCTGCAGGAGAGAGAGAAATCTCGGAGGAGGAATTTATCTTTCCAGCTGCTTTTCATCTCCCACTACCCCCCCCCCCCCCCCGGTCAAGATTCATACTTATTCCCCTACATTTCCAGTGGGTAATATCAGGCCCTTCCCTGGGTGCTCAGGAAGCCAGATCCTGCACCCCACAGTGAGGTGTTCATTCCAGTCCCAAGTGAAGAGGCAACCTGGTGTGGGTGGGCCACTGACCAAGCAAGAGAAAGAAGGAGAAGGCACACAAGATTTGTTTTCGCCAACCATAGGTAATATCTAATTTCTACCATAATTAATTTTTTGACTCATGAATTATTAAGAAATGTTTCCAAATTTTTAAATATATTGGTTTTTGAGGGCATCATTTAAAAACACTGATTTTATGTGTGCTTGAGGAAAATGCGTATTCTCTACTCACTGAATGTAAAATTCTGTATATGTTCATTAGATCAACCCAAGTGACTCAGTTTAGTTACTGAGAGCATGTGATAAAATCTAGCATGATGGAATGACACATTTCTCTTTGTACCTCTGTCAATCTTGCTTTTTATAGGTTGGCGCTATTAGGTATTTATAAATTTAGAATCACTATATTTTTTTTTCCTGGTAAAGTATTTTATCTTTATGTGGCAATCTCTTTATCTCTAGTAATGCCTTTTGCCTTAAAGTCTTTTTTACTGACTTTAATATGTAGCTATAGAACTTTCCTTTGGTTGCTATTTTCCTGGTATATATTTTTTTCTGTTCTTTTACATTTCATCTTTCCATGTCCTTAATTTTCAGCTGTGTCTCTTAAACAACACATGGTTGGGCAGGCTCCATGCTCAGTGCAGAGTCTGGGATTCTTTCTCCCTCTCCCTCTCCCACTAGTGCTCTCTCCCAAAATAAATAAATAAATCTTTTTTAAAAAAACCACATAGTTGGATTTTTAAAAATCTAGTCTGGCAATTTTTGTCTTGTAACTAGAGCCTTTAGGCCATTCATGGTTACCATGATTACTGATACACGGATTTATTTCTACCCTTTTTTAAACTTTCTGTTTATCTCATATTTCCATTATTTTTTCCTTCTTTCTTCCCTTCTTTTGGATTAATTTAATAGAATTTCTTATTCCACTTTCCACTCTACTAGATGAGAAGTTATTCAGTCTTGGTTACAATGGTTACCAAGAAATTTTTAATGTGTATAGTAATCAGAGTTAATCCATGCTTTTCCACTCTCCTCCCACAGAATGAGAGAAGCCGAGAACACTAACTCTGATGCCTACTTGCAGCTTCTGGGCTGTTTTGTCATGCTTACCTCATTCTCTCTTTAAAGTTAATATGGCATCGTTTTCATTACTGTATTATATAGTCAGCATACTTAGATTTACTCACACCATTACTGTTTCATTTTCTTATTATTTTTTCTTACACCTCACCTATTTCTTCTGGAATAATTCTTTTTTTCCTTAAGAATACTTATTCCTTTTATGGATGGTCTTTTGGGGTAAACTCTTGCCATTTTTGTGGGTCTAAAAATGAGTCTATTTCATCTTTGTGTTTAAAAAATACTTTTATTGTTTTTATAATATTAGCTATTTTCCTCTCCGTAAATTAAAGATATTATCCCACTATATTCTTTCATTATTGCCTTTCAGCAGACAATTATCTATGTAGTTGTCAATTTTTCATAGCTAATGTCTTTTTTCTCTGCTTTAAAGATTTTTTTTCCTTTGGAGTTCTGCAGTTTTTAAGTGGATTTATTTTTATTTAGTTAGTTTATTTAATAAACATCTAACCGTTTACTGGGTGTCAGGCATTTCTAAGCACTTTGTAAATATAAACTCATTTAAACCTCAAAACAACCTTATGAGGTAGATATTATCAAGTATCTGTACATATGAGGAGACTGAGGCCCAGAGAGGTTAGGTAACTTCCCCAAATTTACATAGCTAGTAAGTGGTAGTGCCATAATTTCAACCAGGGCAGTCTGGACCTAGAATTTTCTTTATCAATATAAAGATATTCAGGTTATCTTCTTGAGTGGGCTTTGGTAATTTGTATCTTTCAAAAATTTGATTCATTTTATTAAGTTTTATGGAAATTTATTGGCATAAAGTCTTTTTTTTTAAAGATTTTATTTATTTATTTGAGAGAGAGAGAGAGAGTGTGTGTGTGAGAGAGAGAGAGTGCACAAGAGGGGGAAGGGTCAGAGGGAGAAGCAGACTTCCCGCTGAGCAGGGAGCCCGATCCCAGACAGATCATAACTTGAGTCGAAGGCAGTTGCTTAACCAACTGAGCCACCCAGGCGCCCTGACATAAAGTTTTTTGAACTTTATTATCCTGTTAAATGTGTGTAGGGTCTATAGTGATGTCCTCTGTTTTATCATGTTATTGGTAATTGGCATCTTCTGGTCTTATCCTTGTTTACATTATTTGCTTGCTTTGGGTTTAATTTGCTCTTCTTGTGCTCGCTTTGGCAGCACATATATTAATTTGCTCTTCTTTTTCTTATTTTTTGAAGTGAGAATTGAGATTACTGACTTGAAATTTTCCTTTCTAATATAAATATTAAATGCAATAGATTTCCCTCTAAGTACTACTTTAACTTTGATATGTGTAATTTCACTTTCACTGAGTTCAAAATATTTTCTCATTTCTCTCATGACTTCCTCTTTGGTGCATGGGTCATTTAGACAGTTTGTGTTTAATTTATGAATATTTGGAGATTTGTCCCAATATCTTTTTGTTATTGATTTTTAGTTTAATTAAACTGTTGTTGGAATACATACTTTGCACAATTTCACTTCTTTTCATTTCATAAGGTATCTTTTCTGGCCCAGAATATGGCCTGTCATATGGATGTTTCCATCTGGTGGATGGACATCCATGGTGGATGTTCTATGTGCACTTGAAAAGAAAGTGTACTACGCTGTTGTCATGTGTGGGGTGTTCTACAAATGTTACTTAGGTCACATTGTTTCAATAGCATTGTTCAGGTTTTCTATCCCACTGCTGATTTTCTTTCTATTTGTTCTATCAATTACTGAGAGAGGAGTGTTGAAATTGGAAACTATATTTGTAGATTTATTAATTTCTCCTTTCAGTGCTATTAGTTTTTGCTTCCTGTATCTTGAAGATTGGTTGTTAGGTGCACACACATGTAGAATTGTTATGTCTTTTTGGTGAATTAACCCCTTTGTCATTATGGGATCACCCTCTTTATTTCTGGTAATATTCCTTGTTCTAAAGTTTACTCTGTCTGATATTAATATAGCCACTCCATTAGTGTTTGCATGGTATATCTTTTTCTATCCTTTGATCTTTAATCTAACTGTGGCTTTATATTTAAGGTAGGTTTCTTGTCAACAGTAATAACTGGTGGTGCCTAAAAAGCTAAAAGAGGGAAAAAGCATTGTGATGATTAATTTTATCTTCACCTCTATGGGGCCATGGGGTGCCCAGATATTTGGCCAAACATTACTCCTGGCACCAAGATCTGTGTTAGGGTTCTTTAGACAAACAGAACCCATAGGATTTGTTTGTTTATTAGTTAAAAGGAATTAGTTCACACAAGCCAAGCCTGACAAGTCCCAAGATCTGTATTTGGAAAGCTAGAGACCCAAGAGAACTGATAGTGTAGCTCTAGTCCAAAGGCCAGCAGTCTCAAGGAAGAGCTGATATTTCAGTTTGAATCTGAAAGCAGGAAAAAAAAATGATGTCCCAGCTCGAAGGCACTTAAGTAAGAGTAAGTGTGGCAATGGACTTATGCTGGTGGAATTCACTGGCCTTACCATGTTCCCCCCGACCCTGAAGCATCTGGCTTAACAGGATAGTGGAATGGCCATTTGAAGACGCAGCTACAGTACCAGCTAGGTGGCAATAGCTTGCAGGGCTGGGCCAAGGTTCTCTCGAGGGCAGAATATGCTCCGCATCAGCATCCAATATATGATGCCGTTTCTCCCATAGCCCAGATTCACAGATGCAGGAATCAAGGACTGGAATTGGGAGTGGTACCACTAGCAAAATTTTTACTTCCTGTTCCCACAATTTTATATTCTGCTGGCCTAGAGGTCTTAGTTTCAAAGAGAGACACAAAAATCCCATTGAACTGGAAATTGAGACTGCTGCCTGGCCACTTGGAGCTCCTCATGCCTCTGAATCAATGGGCAAGCCCAAGCAATGCTGGCTGGGGTGATTGATCCCAAATACCTGAGAGAAATTGGACAAACTCCACAATGGAGGTTAGGAAGAACATGTGTGAAAATCAGAGGATCGCTTAAGACATCTTTTAATATTATCTTTTAATATTCCTGTGATTAGGTAATGGGAAAACTGCAACAACCCAATCTGGGCAGGACTACAATGGTCCAGATCCTTCAGAAATGTAGGTTTGGGTAGAGAACCACAGGAAAAGAACCACAACCAGCTCATGTGCTTGCTGAAGACAAAGGGAATACAGAATTGGTAATGGAAGAAAAAAAATATATGTATATATAACATATCTTTGTTTTTCTTATTGCCTTATCATTAACATAAGCTGTATTGACTTAATATTACAGTATTTAAGTATTGTCAATTTTATTTATTTATCTGTATGTTTCAAGTTTTTATATAAATTCTACTTAGTTAATATGTCATGTAATATTGGTTTCAGGAAAAGAATTTAGTGATTCATCACTTATATATAACACCCACTGCTCATCTCAACAAGTGTCCTCCTTAATACCCATCACCCATTTAGACCATCCCCCGCCTACCTCCCCTCCAGCAACCCTCAATTTGTTCCCTACAGTTAAGAGTCTCTTATGGTTTACCTCCCTCATTTTTTTTTCCTTCTCCTATGTTCATCTGTTTTGTTTCTTAAATTCCACATGTGAGTGAAATCATATGGTATTTGTCTTTCTCTGACTGACTTACTTCACTTAGCATAATATGCTCTAGCTTCACCCACATCATTGCAAATGGCAAGATTTCGTTCTTTTTGATGGCTGAGTAATATTCCATTATATATATATACACCGCATCTTCATCCATTCATCAGTCAATGGACATTTGGGCTCTTTCCATAATTTGGCTTTTGTTGATAATGCTGTTATAAACATCAGGGTGCATGTGCCCCTTCGAATCAATATTTTTGTACCCTTTGGGTAAATACCCAGTAGTGCAATTGCTGGGTGGTAGTGTAGCTCTACTTTTAACTTGTTGAGGAACCTCCAAACTGCTTTCCAGAGTGGCTGCATCAGTTTACATTCCCACCAACAGTGTAAGAGGGTTCCCCTTCCTCTGCATCCTTGCCAATATCTGTTGTTTCCTGTGTTGTTAATTTTAGCCATTCTAACTGGCATGAGGTGGTATCTCATTGTAGTTTTGATTTGTATTTCCCTGATGATGAGTGATGTTGAGCATCTTTTGTTGTGTCTCTTAGCCGTTTGTATGTCTTCTTTGGAAAAATGTCTATTCATGTCTTCTGTCCATTTCCTAACTAGATTATTTGTTTTTTGGGTGTTGAGTTTGATAGGTTCTTTATAGATTTTGGATACTAACCCTTTATCAGATATGTCATTTGCAAATATCTTCTCCCATTCCATAGGTTGCCTTTTAGTTTTGTTGATTGTTTCCTTTGCTGTGCAGAAGCTTTTTATCTTGATGAAGTCCCAATAGTTCACTTTTGCTTTTGTTTCCCTTGCCCTTGGAGACGTGTCTAGGAAGAAGTTGCTGCAGCCGTGGTTAAAGAGGTTGCTGCCTGTGTTCTCCTCTAGGATTTTGATGGTTTCCCATCTCACATTTAGGTCTTTCATCCATTTTGAATTTATTTTTGCATATGGTGTAAGAAAGTGGTCCAGTTTCATTCTTCTGCATGTTGCTGTCCAGGTTTCCTAACACCATTTGTTGAAGAGACTGTCTTTCTCCATTGGATATTCTTTCCTGCTTTGTTGAAGATTAGTTGACCGTTTAGTTGTGGGTCCATTTCTGGGTTTTCTATTCTGTTCTGTTCTGATCTATGTGTCTGTTTTTGTGCAAGTACCATATTTTGTGCCAAGAACAATATTTTTTCTTCCAATCCATGAGCATGGGATGTATTTCCATTTCTTTGTGTCCTCTTTAATTTCTTTCACAAGTGTTCTATATTTTTCAGAGTATAGATCTTTTACCTCTTTGGTTAGGTTTATTCCTAGATATCTTATAATTTTTGGTGCAGTTGTAAATGGGATTGATTCCTCAATTTCTCTTTCTGCTGCTTCATTATTGGTGTATAGAAATGCAACGTATTTCCATATGTTGATTTTGTATCCTGTGACTTTGCTGAATTTGTGTACGAGTTCTAGCAATTTTTCAGTGGAGTCTTTTGGATTTTCTACATAGAGTATCAGGTCGTCTGCAAATAGTGGAAGGTTGATGTCTTCCTTGCCAATTTGGATGCCTTTTATTTCTTTTTGTTGTCTGATCACTGTGGCTAGAACTTCCAGTACTATGTTAAATAACAACAGTGAGAGTGAATATCCCTGTTTTGTTCCTGACCATAGAGGAAAAGCTCTCAGTTTTTCCCCATTGAGAATGATATTAGCTGTGGGTCTTTCATATATGGCTTTTATGATGTTGAGGTATGTTCCATCTATACCTACTTTGTTGAGGGTTTTTATCAAGAATGGATGCTGTACTTTGTCAAATGCTTTTTCTGCATCTGTTGAGAGGACTTATCCTTTATTCATTAATGTGGTGTATCATGTTGATTGATTTACAAATATTGAACCACCCTTACAGCCCAGGAATAAATCCCATTTGATCGTGGTGAATAATTCTTTTAATGTACTGTTGGATTTGATTTGCTAGTATCCTATTGAGAATTTTTACATCCATGTCCATCAGGGGTATTGGCCTATAATTCTCTTTTTTAGTGGGGGTTTTCCTCTGGTTTTGGAATTAAGATAATGCTGGACTCGAGGAATGAGTTTGGAAGTTTTCCTTCCATTTCTATTTTTTGGAACAGTTTGAGAAGAATAGGTATTAACTCTTCTTTAAATGTTTGGTAGAATCCAAACATTTGGGAAGCCACGGGCCCTAGACTTCTGTTTCTTGGGAGATTTCTGATTAGTGATTCAATTTCTTTGCTGATTATGGATCTGTTCAAATTTTCTATTTCTTCCTGTTTCAGTTTTGGTAGTTTGTATGTTTCTAGGGATTTGTCCATTTCTTCCAGATTGCCCAATTATAAGAATATTCTCTTATACTTGTTTGTATTTTTGTGTTGATTGTGATCTTTCCTCTTTCATTCATGATTTCCTTTCTCTTTTCTTTTTGATAAGTCTGGCTATGGGTTTATCAATTTTATTAATTCTTTCAAAGAACCAGCTCCTAGTTTCATTGATCTGTTCTGCTGTTTTTGTTGTTGTTGTTTCTATATCATTTATTTCTGCTCTAATCTTTATTATTTCCCTTCTTCTGCTGGCTTTAGGTTTCATTTGCTGTTCTTTTCCTAGCTCCTTTAAGTGTAAGTTTAGGTTGTGTATTGAGATTTTTCTTTCTTCTTGAGGTAGGCCTGTATTGGTATATAATTCCCTCTTATGACTGCCTTTGCTGCATCCCAAAGGTTTTGGATTATTGTGTTTTCATTTTCATTTGCTTCCATGTATTTTTTTATTTATACTTTAATTTCCTGGTTAACCCATTCATTTCTTAGCAGGATGTTCTTTAACCTCCATGTATTTGTGGTCTTTCCAATTTTTTTCTTGTGGTTGACTTCAAGTTTCATAGCATTGTGGTTGGAAAATATGCATGGTATGACCTTAATCTTTTTGTACTTATTGAGGGCTGATTTGTGATCTATTCTGGAGAATGTTCCATGTATACTCAAAAAGAATGTGTATTCTGCTGCTTTAGGATGAAATGTTCTAAATATATCTGTTAAGTCCATCTGGCCCAGTGTGTCATTCAAAGCCCTTGTTTCCTTGTTGATTTTCTGCTCTGTCCATTGCTCTAAGTGGGGTGTTAAAGTCCCCTACTATTGTATTATTATCAATGAGTCTCTTTATGTTTGTTATTAATTGATGTAAATATTTATGCCCCCAAATATATAAAATTGTTAGATCTTCTGGTTGGATAGACCCCTTTATTATGATACAGTGCCCTTCTTCATCTCTTATGACAGTTTTTGGTTTAAAATCTAGTTTGTTTGATATAAGTATGGCTACTCCAGCTTTCTTTTGATGTCTGTTAGCATGATAAATGTTTCTCCATCCCCTCACTTTCAATCTTCAGGTGTCTTTAGGTCTAAAATGAGTCTCTTATAGGCAGCATATAAATGGGACTTTTTTTTTTTTAATCTATTCTGATACCCTATGTTTTGATTGGAGATTTTCGTCCATTTTCATTCAGAGTGATTATTGATGGATATGAATTTAGTGACACTGTGTTACCTGTAAAGTTGTTTTTTTCTGGAGAGTTTCTGTTCCTTTCTAGTCTTTGTTGCTTTTGGTCTTTCTTTCCCACTCAAAGAGTCCCCTTTAATATTTCTTGCAGGGCTGGTTTTGTGGTCATGAACTCCTTTTGTTTTTGTTTGTGTGGGACTCTTTATCTGTCCTTCTATTCTGAGTCACAGACTTGCCGGATAGAATATTCTTGGTTGCATATTTTTCCCATTCAGCATGTTGAATATATCATTCCACGTTCTTCTGGCCTGCCAAGTTTCTGTGGATAGATCTGCTGCTAAATTTATTTGTCTTCCTTTGTAAGTTAAGAGTTTCTTTTCCTTGTTGCCTTTAGGATTTTTTCCTTATCTCTGTAAGGAAATTTTACTACAATATGTCTTGGTGTGGGTCTTCTTTTGCTGATTTCGAGGAGATTTCTCTGTCCCTCCTGGATTTGGATGTCTGTTTCCTTCCCCAGATTAGAGAAGTTTTCAGGTATAATTTGCTCAAATAAACCTTCTGCTCCCTTTCCCCTTTCTTCTTCTTCAATACAATACAAATGTTTTACACTTTATGGAGTCCCTGAGTTCAATAAGTCTACATTCATGATCCAGTATTTTTCTTTCCCTTTTCTTTTCAGCTTCATTATTTTCCATAATTTTATCTTCTATGTCACTTATTCATACTTCTGCTTCTTCCATCCTTGTGGTCATTACATCTAGTGGATTTCGCATCTTGGTTATAGCATTTTCTTATTTTGGCCTGACTAGTTTTTAGGTCTTTTATCTCCGCAGTAAGGGACTCCCTGGTGCCTTCTATGCTTTTTTCAAGCCCCCCTAATTTCCTTATATTGTTGTTTTAAATTCTGGCATTTTACTTATATCTGTTTGGATTAGATCTCTGGCCATGCCCTTTTCTTGTTCTTTTTTGGGGATGAATTCCTCCATCTTGGCATTTTGTCTAGGTCTCTGTCTTCTTCTTTGTGTTAGGAAAGCCTGTTATGTTTCCTGCTCCTGAGAGTAATGGCTTTATGAGGAAGAACTCATATACTGTCCAGGGCCTGGTGCTTCAGGAAGTGTTTCTGGTGTCTGCTGTGTGCACTCTGCTGTTGTGTTTCAGCTATTCTTTCCCTCAGGTCAGTCCTCTTTAGAGCTTCTTCTTGCCTGCAGTGGGGGAGTGTTTGGATCTTGTCCAGTATATGGCAAGTTTTAACTAGGTGTGTTTTGTTCTGCTTGTTAAAAGACTATATAACATAGTTCCCCTAGAGCTGGAGCTTTGCAGCGCTCTATGGTCAGTAGACCTGGTTGGTGAGTACATGTGGAGGTTTGTGCTGGTCTTCTAGGGGGCGTGGCCCCTGCTGCTCTGGCTCTCAGGCACACTTGCCCCTAGTAAAGCAGCACCTGTAGAGCACCGGGGGGCAGGACTTCGTGTAAGCAGCTCCGGCCTCCACTGTGGGCCCTGTGCTGCTCACTGAGGTCCCTCCATGCTGATGAGTGGGGGGAAATGGCGTCAGCTGCTCTCATCCCTGGAAAGGGGCATTTGTACCTGCTGCTGTTCAGGAAGCCCTCACAGAAGAGTGAACAATCTCCCCTCTTGTGTCCCAGGCTTACCTCAGATCCCTGCCTTCACCCCGTCTGTGTCTGAGTTATCTGCTCATCTGGGAATGCAGTGCTCCTGTGTTTTATCTCAGGTGAGCTGGCTGGGTTTCAAAACTCCAAATTTTAGGGACCCGGTGCAGCACGGACCTGCGCTGATCCTCTAGGGGAGGGTCTCACCACACTGTGGCTGGGTGTCAGTTTGCCCCAGAAGGTCAGTGATCAAATGTGCGGGGGCTTGGAGTTTATGGTAAAGGGTGGCAAAAAGCCACGTCCAGGTTAGCTGTCTTCAGCAGGGGTCTCTGCCTCCGTGCTGATGAATGGGGAAGTGCAATGGCGCCTGCCATCTCTTTTGTCCCCCGAGAGGCAGTGTCACCTCTTCCAAATGCATCCCAAGAAGGGAAACTATCTCTCCCAGGGAATCCTCAGACGGCACCATCTGCTTCTCGGGCCTCTGCCTTCCTTCTCCATAGTAGCACCACTATGCCCTCCAGACTCCACACAAGCCACTGGGAGGACTTCTAAAGCTTCAGTCTTTGAGCCCTGCTTGTTGTAAAAACTCACGATAATCAGCCCCTCTCATTTTCCCAGTCAGTGGTTTGGGGGAAGTG
Organism: Neomonachus schauinslandi; assembly: GCF_002201575.2. Lineage (NCBI taxonomy): Eukaryota > Metazoa > Chordata > Mammalia > Carnivora > Phocidae > Neomonachus > Neomonachus schauinslandi. The sequence continues at coordinate 95,985,645 of NC_058406.1, read as the reverse complement.
TTTTTCTTGTGCAGTCACCATGCTGCTCTCAATCTCTCCCCCCGCCCCTCATCTCTCTGTGATCAAGCTCCCTCCCCTCTGCAGCACTCATGATTCTTTTCTCCCCCAAAGCATTTTTCCGCACCTCCTACATTCCACAGTGTGGTCTCTTTTCTCCTTCTAGTTGTGCAGTTTGTTCTCTCAGTCCTTAGATTGATTTCCTGGGTGTTCAGAATTTGATATTTATCAAGCTGTTTTCCAGGGACAAGGCAAGCATAGGGCCCCCTTACTACTCCACCATCTTTGAGATGAAGGGAACTAAGTATCGTCAATTTTAGATCATGTATTTACATTACATGATATCAAGGAGAAGAATAACCATAACTCAAGGAGTTTATCTCCTCTTCTGAGGAAGGGGTTAGTGCATTTTCAGTTGTACACAGGATGCAGGCTATTTGTCTCATGTTAGGTCACATTATGACTTTCTTATTGTCGTTATTTAGAGATTAAATATGATTTAAGGTGATGTGGTGGGTGCCAAGTTGATAAGGGTTGGACTTGTGATGGTTAATTTTAAGTGTCAATCCTTTTGGGTCATGGGGTGCCCAGATATTTGGTCAAACATTCTGGGTGTTTCTATGTAGGTGTTTTTTGGATGAGTTTAACATTTATGTTGAACTGAATTGTTTTTTAAAGAGTGTTTTTAAATTTAGCTCTTTTATTTTTATTTATTTATAAGTAGGCTTTACACCCAATGTGGGGCTTGAACTCATGACCCTAAGATCAAGATAGATGAGTTTAACATTTAAATCAATAGACTGAGTAAAGCAGATTGCTCTCCCTACTGTAGGTGGGCCTCATTCCGTCAGTTGAAGACCTGAGTAGAGCAAAACAGCAACCCTCCTCTGAATAAGAGCAAAAACAGTGACCCTCCCCCAAATAAGAGGAGGTTGGGGATGAGGTGCAGATATTAAGGATCCAGAGATGACCACGTAGAATCTGTGTATCTGCTTATAAAGCAACCAGTTAAAAAAAATACCAGCTTGAAACTTGGGAAATTTTGCTGAAGATACAGATTTAGGGGGAGTCAGCACAATTCTTAAAACCATGCAAATGTACATAATTATCCATGCAAAACAGGATAGTTAGAAGAGACAGTCGTTAATGAGAGTTGTTCCTAAAGTGTGGTCCAGGGTCTTGCCTCACAACACCTGGGTTCCCCCCACACAAACTAAATTAAAACCTCAGGGCCTGGAGCCCAGGGGTCCTCGTTCTGAATAAGCCTCTGGGTGATTTTCATGCACACTGAAATCTGAGAACATCTGCACAGGGAGACGGCAAACTGACTGCATGGGAGAGCTGTTTCTGACAGGGTGACAGATGGCCCCTGCGTCACTAGATGGCACCAAACACACACTAAATCTCCAGTTTTGCCGCTTCCTCAGCCAGAATGGAAAAGGACTTGTTAAGAGGCTCCTCTGGATTTTTTACAAAAAATTCTGTAAAAGGATTTCCACCAGCCCTTCCTCACAGTGAAGGAAGGTTAAAGCCAGCAGGCTGACGAGAACATCTGCCCCGGGACTATCAATCACCCACGACAGGTCTGCCCAGAAGAGGCTAAAATTATCGGTAGGGAACAGGTAAGGAGAATTCTCTGCCCATGGACTTTCTGGAACCACAGCTGTTCCAACAGGTGGTTCTGGGAGGTCGTGGCATGACTCTCCTCAGACCCAGTCGGGGCCAGCACTGTGGAGAGCCAGGGGGCTGCTGCCTTCCCACCAGCCCTCCCAGCCACCGTGTCTGTGTGCACCAAGCAGAGGTGAAGCTGTGCATCTCGGGGTCAGACACAGGCCCTGGGTTGCCCTCCAGGGCCAGGTGCATCCTTGTCCCTCAGCAGCAATATGTCCTCTGCCTTTCCTCGGAGAGCTCTTACTACCACAGTTGTCTCTAACATTCTGGCTCAAAAAGCCCTGCTCCAGCTGCCCCGCTGCCTGTCTGTCACGCTCCCACAATCTTGCAAGCCTCGGACAGAATGAGGAACCACCCTAGCATCCCTCTGCCTTCACCGCAGACCCTCAGCGTCTCACCCTTGAGCCATTTCCACAGCGTGTGACTTGCACTCCCACCCCCAGGCTCCCTGACCTGCCCTCCAGTCGGTGTGAAGCCCGCTGTTGAGATCTCAAAGCACTCCTGTTCAGGTCTCAAGCCTTCGCCTGCCATTAAGGGTTCTCATCTTCTGGGCCTGTTGGTGTAAGAGACCGCTGGAGCTCCTGTTCAGAGAAGTACTAGCGGAGGGGCCTGGGAAGTGACCAGGAGACCTGGGGGGCCGCTGAGTACCTGAAAAGGGAAGGCAGGAGGATCACAAGCCGAGGAATGGGAACAAAATGGGGAGGGTTCAGTGAGGAACCCTACGGGAGAAAGAAAACACACCTGAACACGGTAATGGAGGAGAGTTTCGTGATGGAACAATGTACAAGGGATTATAGGGTCACGGAAAACCAGCGAGAGATGAGGATCACAAGAGTGCTAGCGACACGGGGAAGAAAGCCATTCCCATCCCCAGGCCAAGGTCAGTTGAGGGGCAATTACTGGAATCTAGCAACAGAGCTATGGCTCCAGGAGAAGCTGTAGGAGTTCTGGAGGGACCCAGGGGAATAAATGTCCCAAACTCTCCTTCCTCAGATCTCCACTTCCTGCTTCCTCCCATCTCCACTTCCTGCTTCCTCCCATCTCCACTTCCTGCTTCCTCCCATCTCTGCTTCCTGCTTCTTCCCATCTCCAACTTCCCTTTGGCCAAACCCAGTGAGAAACCAGAGGGCAGGGGCGCCCTTTGATGCAAGTGTGAAGTTCAGCCTAAGCTAGAGTGCAGAGAGGAGAAGGCAGAACAGGATCCTGGAGGAATAAGGAGAGAATATGCAGCACAAGAAGCTGGGACCATGGAAGACACATGGTGACCTTGAGTCCTTCACAAGTTCATCATGTCACAGTGGGACAAGCGCAGGACTTTTGGAGCTGGAGGGACCTAGGCCCGGCCCTGAAACACAGACCCTTTGGGAAAGTTCCTTAATGCCTAACATGGAACAATGGTAATAACAGCATGTTATCTTCCAGACTTCATGAGGATTTAAAGAGATAATGTGTGCCTCTGGTATTAGCCTGGTCATGGCCAGGTGGAGATGTCAGGACCCGGCCCCGGGTGCACTCCCTCTCCTCAGTCCTGTTCTTCACCTTCTCGGGGCCACAGTGAGCATCTGCAAGCCCAGGCAGGCCAGGCAGTACTCCTGGGGCTCAGGGCTAAGCATGAGGATCTGTTCCTGCAATAAGTGGATAAGGCTGTGATGCCAGGGTCAAAGAAATGACCATTTACCAATTAATAGGAGACTGGACTGGATTGGTTCTAAGGCTGGGTAGGCTGCTGAAGGAAGGACTGGGGTCCTCTGCTCCTCCTCACACCGCAGATCCGGAGGAAACTGTCCCCCATGCGGCCCAGCAGCTGCCTGTGATTCTACAACGTTGCACTCCCCTCTGATGCAAACGGCACATCCCCCACCTCCATCGCCCAGCCTGGAGAGGAAAAACAGGGGAGCAAGGCATGAGGAGGCAAGGCTGGGAAGGCCTGAGTCTCCCGTGCTCCAGAAGCCTGAAATGTGACCCCAGTCTTATGTAGTCATTCAGTTAGTGTTTTTATGTTAAAAAGCATTAATGAAAATTTTATAAATTGCCCTTCTTAGGACCCCATTTTGACTTTTATCCATTTCTTTAAAATAGAGCCGAAGCTTCAAGAAATGGAAGCAGACCAGGCCTTTCTCAGATGGCGGAGGGCCCTGCTCCAGAGGGTCCTAGAGTATCTAAAACAGAGCAGGTGCTTGGTACAGGTGAGTTCTAGCTTGCATCCCCTCCCCAGTCCTCCCTCGAAGGGAACCTCTAGAGTCAGGAGAAACCCACCAAGCAAAGTCTGGTCCGGCTGTGAAGCAGTTTGTGAGGGCCTGGCCTGGGGCTGAGGCTGCCCAGCCTCCCCTGGCTTCCTCTGGGTGGGTGGGCCAGCCTTTCTCTAACACACGGGGCCACACAGCTGCAGTTGACCCAGGAGGGGCCACACCTCACAGGTCAGCTTCTCCTGCCTCACCAGCAGCTGCCAACTACATCCCCCAACCCGCCCCCCCACCCCCACCCCACACACAGACCATGCAGGAGACACTGCAGACATATCTTCAGGCACCATCTCCCAGGCTGGGTGCAGTCACCTGGGCCACCAGAGCCCGAGTGCCAGAAACACACACCCAGCTGGGGAGCAATGACAATGGCAGACCCTGGCTTCCAGAAGTCAAAGCCTTGGCAGGTAAAAGCAGCCAATGAGGATTACAAATAAGAGAGGATTAGTTGGGTCAGGCTGCTTCTTAACTTGCTAATGTAAGAGGCACTGGGAGTCCCTGAGGGAGGGAGTGATGAGAATAAAATAGCTCCCTTTTCCTTCTTTCCAGGAAGTGCTCTCTCTGGTTTACAGACCTTATCAGCCACCCTGGACTCTAGGTGTGGGTTGGTTGGTTTGTTTGTTTGTTTCTCCAGAGGTAAGGACATTGTGGGCTAACAAAGTTGGGAACTTCCTGGCTCTCCTAGGAGTAAAGGATGGAGAATTCCAGACCAGATCTGTCTCCCAAGCTTTTAACACGAGGGTTTCATGTCCCCATTCCTGGAAGGGAGGAAGGGAAGCCAGGGTCTGGCAGCAGACCCCCAGAATGGGTCAGCGTTGCTCGGAAGTAGCATTTAGGCATCAAACACTTAAACCTGACCTCCCTCCTCTGATTTTAAAATCTAATCTCTCTTGAATTTCAATTCAGACACTGCCTCATCTTAGCGGCACATTCTCTCTTCTATTCTTTGGCTGTATTTCTATCTTCCATGTGGTGCCAGTGCTGCACTCTGCCCTGGGTCAGCCAAGATCATGAAAACATGCACGTGCTTTGAGAACCTTGGAGGAGGGATTCTTCTGCCTGGAGGAGGAGCTGGGCAGGCTTCCTGGAGAAGGAGGTGTTTGAACTGGGCCTGGAAGAATATTAGGGTTTGGTGCAGGAATCTTTCTGCTGGAGAAGTGCAGGTGGGAATTTTAGAAAGCCAAACCCAAGAAGTTCTGTCCACTAGACCACCTGCAGGACCTTTACTCTTAAGTAAATCTCTCTCTTCTCGAGGTCCCCCAAATTTGCTAAGGTCTGCAGCTTTCTATTTTTTAAAATTTAGTTAAATTCAATTTAGTTAAAACATATACTGTATTACTAGTTTCAGGGGTAAAATTTAGTGATTCATCATTTGCATGTAACACCCAGTGTTCTATTCCATCAAGTGCCCTCCTTAATGTCCATCACCAAATTATTCCTTCCCCCTACCCACCTCCCCTCCAGCAACCCTCAGTTTGTTTACTAGGGTTCAACGTCTCTTCTGTTTTGTCTCCCTTTCAGTTTTCATCCTATTTTATTTTTCATTCTGGCTTTCCAGGAATTAACCTTCTTTACCATCTGTGAGAATAGGACCCTAGAAGCCAGGAGCCCAATTCATATTCCCAGCAGGATTTTGCGGGCATTAGCTATATAAGTCAAGTCAACCCTAGTTCCTTAAAAGTGTCTGGTCACACCTAATTCTATGAGGATTATATTCGAATGTGGCACTCCAGCTAAGGTCTTGGTTGTACAATCTTTTGTCCAATTATATCCTGGTAAGATATGCAAATAACTATATCACCACAGAAAATAAGGAAACTCAGAATTCAGAATTTCTGATTTGGAGTTCAGGGATAATCAGATAACATTTTTAAATGTTTTATTTCAGTTTACCGAAGTAGTTCATTAAATTGATTTGGATTATGGAAAGCTTAGGAAGAAAGAGAAAGGTCTTTCTTTTTTAAAATTTAAATTCAATTAGCCACCATATAGAACATCATTAGTTTCAGATGTAGAGTTCAGTAATTCATCAGTTGTATATAACACCAGGACTTTCTTATATATATGGAAGACAGACCATTAAAATTATGTTGACAGTATTCAAAGAAAATAAATAACCACAAAAATGTCCCTCATCATTTTATTTGGTCTTATGTCATTAATTTTTTTAAAGATTTATTTATTTATTTTTAAAGATTTTATTTATTTATTTGACAGAGACATAGCGAGAGAGGGAACACAAGCAGGGGGAGTGGGAGAGGGAGAAGCAGGCCTCCCACGGAGCAGGGAGCCTGATGCGGGGCTCGATCCCAGGACCCTGGGACCATGACCTGAGCCAAAGGCAGACGCTTAATGACTGAGCCACCCAGGCGCCCCTAAAGATTTATTTATTTATCTGAGAGAGAGAGAGAAAGTGCACATGTGTGTGTGAGTGAGGGGAGGGGCAGAGAGGAGAGAAATCTTCAAGCAGACTCCCTGCTGAGCATGGAGCCCCCTCAGAGCTTGATCTCACAACCCTAAGATCATGACCTGAGCCAAAATCAAGGGTCAGATGCTCAACCCACTGAGCCCCCTTATGTCATTAATTCTTATTCTGCTGGATCCTGGGTTAGTAGTATACTTCCATGAAGCCATCTGTTTCTAGACTAAAACGAGTCCCGGAAATCCTGACTCAGTCCACCACTATGGCCTGAAAGTCATCTAATCGATGCCAGGACAGAAGCCTAGACCCAAGAGCCAGTCTTTAAAGTGTCATTAGTTTATAAACTAATTTGGTTAAGTTTAAAGATTAAAAAGTCTTGAGGTTAACATATAATAAAAGACATGGTTCTGTCTTTTCCCACAAGCTGGGCTGGGAGACTTCCTTTGCTGAAGACATAAATGCTGGCCTGTAGCTTATAGAAGAGACTTCAAGTAAGCAACTGAGTGAGACAAAAGCTACCTGTAATTGACAGAGACTAAATATACCAACAGACAAGGGGTGGACTGTATATGGAACTGATCCACAACCTGCAGCAGCCAGCCCAGGAAGCCAACCTACTATAGCCTGTTCAAGGATCCAAAGGATAACTTTTGTAGCAATGGGCCCCAAATGGCCAAGACTTGATTAATAACTGAAAGCTTCTGTAAATTTTGCCCCTACTTCCAAAAAGGGCCAACTAGAGAAGGCCAAATATGATCCCATAACCAATCATAGGATGCCCACTTAGTTAGCTCTGGTTAGTTTGCCTACAGCTTCCCCAAGCCAACAGGGCACATCTAAAGCCTTGCCTCTCTCCCACTATAAAGATTTCCCACTCTGCCTGCCTTTGGGTCTCAACTAACATGCAAGTGACAGTGGGTGACTCCCCGGTTATAGCAAACTCAGAATAACTAGCCTTTGCTTGTTCTTATTTGGGTGGTTTTTGTTGATTTCCACAACACAGACTTTATGGTTGTGGTTATTTTATGACTGATTACTGTGAAGTGTGAAAGATCTGAGGAATGTTCATAAAACGAAAACAGCAGTTGTCAACGAACTTTGGTTGTTTCAAGTTTAAAGATTAAAAAGTCTTGAGGTTAACATATAATAAATGCCAAGACATATTTTTTCTTAGAATATTAACTAAAGAGATACAGTATGGACTAGGGCCTAACTATTTGTATTTTTGAATTACATGAATAAGTCTGCATCCCAACCTAAGAGTTACTGGCCTAGAAGATGCTTTATGCAAATTAAGGAAGTGGCCAATTAAACATTTGAATAATATGCAAAATTATTACTAATAACATGATACCATTACTTTCTAGCAAAGCACCTCTGGGACTCTGATAAGCACAGGAAAATACAACTATTTCATCAGAGTTTTGATGAGTGTTATTGCAGAGGGAAAAAACATTATGGCAGCAAGGGCACTGCCAAATACCCAGGGACAAAGCATATAATTCCTGAAATAGTTATATTAATGACATTTTTCATATACAAATTTAACACAGGGAAGGGCAAATATCTTTTCTGAAGTGACAACTCTTCCCATGCAACTCTTGTAGTAGAAGCACATCAAATAAATCAAATGATTTCTAATTCTTCTCTCTCTCTTTTTTCTAAAGATTTTATTTATTTATTTAACAGAGAGAGAGACAGCGAGAGAGGGAACACAAGCAGAGGGGAGTGGGAGAGAGAGAAGCAGGCTTCCCGCGGAGCAGGGAGCCCGATGCAGGGCTCGGTCCCGGGACCCTGGGACCACGACCTGAGCCGAAGGCAGACGCTTAATGACTGAGCCACCCAGGCACCCCTAATTCTTCTCTTTTTATAAGGTAAAAGAATAAATTGTTGTGATTTTCCAGGAAATTTTAGGTGTAAGAGAGATCCTGAAAGTTTTATTTTTTTCCTGTGTGTGGGATCCAAATTTGAGCAGGCAAAATTAAAAAAAAAAAAGTTGTAAGAGGAGATTTGGATAGTTGTCTAAGATAGGATCATGGGTTGACTGAGAAACAGTATTGGTTACCTGTTCAGTCAAAATGACAATAAACATTTAAAAGTAAACTTAAGTGATGTGGGATTGAAAAGGATCTTTGTTCTTTTGTAAGTGGAGACACTTTTTTTTTTTTTCTTAAATAATAAAGTTTCTAATGAAGTCAGTATAGAATTCAGAAAATTATTCTGGTAAGACCCAGACTTCTTATTATATAGGATTATAGGTAGATTATATAGGTCAATTATAAAGAAGGTAGAGACTAGCCTTTCAGAGGCAAACACATTAATCAGTAAACCAAGAAGTAAGTCCATCAGCGTTGAATGGACCTTGCTATAATTGTAACACATTTCATAGGTTTTTTTCAGATGCAGGTGAACCAAGGCAAATAAATGTAACTTTCCAAGTTTTGTCCTTCATTACATTCTTTAGTATTCTGGAACAAACTGACACTTCTACTTTAGGATGGTCGTTCTCTCTTAAGGGTCCATGAGATTGAAACTACTTTAATAGTAATACTAAGATGTTATTTTTGTTAACTTTCAATGCATTTATCATTGCTATCTTTAAATGATCCAGTTGATCATTAAGTGTCTTAAAGATTCTCAGTATCAATTTTGAAAATATGGATAAAATTGACAGTTATAACCCACTTATATAAAAGGTCCTTGAGGCTCTGTTGTGAACCGTTTCTGTGATGATCACTAGTGATCTTGCCTCCTGCAAGTCATGCCTTTGTGTAGTCTCCTCTCCTTGAGTGTGGGCTGGACTTCCTGACTTGCTTCTAATGAAGAAAATATGACAGAAGTGATGGGATGTCACTTCTGATGTGAGGTTACAAAAAGACTGTGAGTTCCTTCTTGGGTGCTCTCTCTCCCTCTCGGGCTTTCTCACTCTGAGAGAAGTGGCTGCCATGTTGTGATCTGCTCAAAGGAAAGGCCCTGTAGTTGGAAACTGAGGAAGGCTTTTGGCCAACAGTCAACAAGAAAAGATATACCTGGGCTTAAGCACCCCACGAGGTGTACTCCTCAGGAGGTACAATTTACCAGGTGAATCCAGTGTGTGACTTAGATAATCTCCAAAACTGCTAAAGAATAATTTTTTAACAAAAATAAAATCATACTTCACACAAACATAAAATAAACACATGCAAACATTTTATTTAGCTCATCTATTAATGTGAGGAACAACAGGACATTACAACTGCTTCAAAAAAGTCAGAGAAGATACTTACATGGGCCACTAGGAATGGGCCTTCACATAATTTGCTTAATTATGTGAAATCACCCAATATTCACAGGGAAATAATCAATTTCACCTTCACTAACTACAATTGGCATTTCCATGGACAAGAATCCAATGTATTATTAATTTCTACAACATCAGAGTTATAAAAGGCAATGACAGGTGGAAATAACCAAGTAGGGTATACTAGACAGGACACCATGTCATCTTCTTTGCCCCTTTCAAAGTGTTTTCCAATTTCCCTGACAGAGAGCTCTGTGGAATTGACTGCACATGTCCCCTTTCTCGTGTCTGATTAAATGAGAATCTTTCTCAAATATGGCACTCCACATGTGGCCTTGGTTCTACAGTCAATGTTTACAGTTATTCCCTGGTGAACACAAAGTCAGATTTTTATCAAACCTATGCAATAACTATATTGTGTTCAAAAAAATTTAGGAGACTCCTGAAGAGTTTCTGAATTGGCGACTGACAGGAGTGCTAGTGAGAGTTGGATACCATTTGTCTCATTTCAGATAGAAAGCTGAACCGAGGGTTAGAAACAGCTTAAGAAGGAAGAGAACGTGTTTCCTGATAAATCCACCGAAAAAAATACATAAAACCAACATGAACAATACTTCAAACAAAAAGCTCCAATTAAACTTACCTCATCAAGTTCACTCTGTCTAATGTAATGACATCAATAATTCTGCTGCTGCTGAGTTTTTAGTCTACAGTTTGTCTTCATGACACCATTTGCATCCAGGCTAGAATAAGTCTTGAAAATCCCACTTAGTCCACTGATATGGTCTGTAGCTGTCCAAGAAGTGTCAGCTTGGAAGCCTGTACCCAAGAATCTACTTTTTGAAGTATCAATATTTGAAAGTTCCTGACTCCTTCCTAGTTGAAGACATAAACCCTAGCTTATGAGAGAGCTATCAGGCAAGTTTCCAAGTAAAACAAATTATTTGTAGATGACAAACACTGAAAGGCTAAGGTCAATTATTATAGTAACCAGTAATATCAGACTGTAGGAAAATAAAATTCTCTGTTGGGGTACATTTCATATGAGTTTGAATCAATGTTTTCCCCTGAGAGTAAAAATGTATTATGGAGAGTGAGTGCAGTGAGAAATTTCCAGGGCCTTCACATAAAGCATACAAATAAAAAATATTTATGTTAATAACAGTTTACCTATTCTAACTTAATTCAGAAGGTCTAAGTGTTTTTTATGATTTGATAATTCTTCCTATGCAGCTCTTATGATAATGTTGAGCTAACTAGGAAATATGGAGCATGCCAAACAAACCTAATTATTTCTAACATTTCTCATTTTGTAAGGCAAAAAAACAAATTGTTGCCACTTCCCACAAGCCCTTTGGGTTACCTCAAAGATTCCTTTAGTTCCCCAGGCCTAAGAGCTTGTGAGGAGCACACCTCGCTGTAAGCAGCTTACCTGCCCCCTCAGGAGAGTATACTGTAGTAGCTTGGTGATGATCTCCCAAAACCACAAGAACATTACTTTCAAAATGGCAAATTCATGACTCCCATAGAAATTTACACTGGACATGTGTCAAAGATAATAGAACTCTTTAACTAAAGAGGGAATGGGTAACATGTTAAAATCAGTTTAATTTTTTAAATTTTATTTTATTTAAATTCAATTAATTAACATATAGTGTATTATTAGTTTTGGAGGTAGAGTTCAGTGATTCATCAGTTGCATATAACACCCAGTGCTCATTACATCACCTGCCCTCCTTAATGCCCATCACCCGGTTACTCCATCCCCCCACCCACCTCCCCTCCAGCAACCCTGTTTATTTCCTATAGTTAAGACCCTCTTGGGGCACTCTGGGTGGCTCAATCAGTTAAGAGTCCAACTCTTGATTTTGGCTCAGGTCATAATCTCAGGGTCCTGGCATCAAGCCCCACATGGGGCTTCCTGCTCAGTTGGGAGTCTGCTTGTCTCTCTTGCCCTCTACCCCTCCCCCTGCATTCTCTCTCTCCCTCTCTAAAATAAATAAATCTTTAAAAAAAGAGAGTCTCTTATGGTTTGTCTCCCTCTCTGATTTTGTCTTATTTTATTTTTCCCTCCCTCCCCCTATGATCCTGTTTTGTTTCTTAAATTCCATGAGTGAAATCATATGATAATTGTCTTTCTCTGATTGACTTATTTCGCTTAGCACAATACCCTCTAGTTCCATCCATGTCATTGCAAATGGTAAGACTTCATTTTTTTTGGATGGCTGAGTAATATTGCAATATATATATATATATATATACCACATTTTCTTTGTCCATTCATCTGTCAATGGACATCTGGGCTCTTTCCATAGTTTGGCTATCGTGGACGTTGCTGCTATTGCTATTGGGGTGCAGGTGCCCCTTCAGATCACTACATTTGTATCCTTTGGGTAAATACCTAGTAGTGCAATTGCTGTTAAAATTAGTTTAAATCAAGATTTGACTAACAGTAATTTATAGTCTCTCTGGGACAAAACTCATTTGTTTAGTTATGGACATGGATCATTTGCATTGCTGTGGAAGAAAACATTTGCATGATATCAGTTTTCTACAATTTAAACCCGAATTCTACAGAGCTGTGAAGAACCTAGTCTATGAAAGGCAGTCAGGGGTACACAGCCCTGAGAGCTGGACCATCTCTGACAGTTCCATTAAACAAGGCTGGCATTTCCTAGATAATGATCGCTTTTTTTCATTTTCAAGTCTCTGACATATTTTTCCCCCTGAGAAGCAGGGAGGTTTTTAGAGGAGTTAAAGTGTCTGTGTGTGGGGGTGGGGGAGGTGCAGAGGGCCGGGTGAGGGATTATTAATGTATCAGCAATGAGACCAAATTGTGACAGTCTTCTATGCCATGCCAAAAAATCTGGACTTTGCTCTGTGTAATAACAAGTTTCTGAAGTAGGGAAGTGATGTGATCACTTTATATATTTTTAAAAAATTATATGTTAAAAATTATTAATAAATTTTAATATATTTAAAAAGATACAATTTGGTATATTAAAAAAAGATCAATGGAAGATTATATAGAGAAGAAAGACATGGAGGTGAGGGTTCAGTTAGGTTGGTGTGATGGTCCCAGAAAAAGACACAGGTTTTTCAATAGTCAGGAAGAAGAGGAGGTGATGAGGCATTTCCAGGGTAAAACCAACCAACACTTGGCCAGGTATTAGATTCAGAAATCCAGATATAGGATGCATCCAGGATTATCCAAGATTGCTCACTTGTTACCATTGTTGGAGTCTGGGAATGCAGGAGGAGCAGTAGGTTCCAGAAGAATGAGAGAAGCATGAGAGAAGCCTGGAACCCTTCAAAAACAACATCTAACAGCTAGTTGAAAATATGGTTGGGAGACAGGTCAGGACTGGGAATGAGGCATCAAAGCCAAAGGGGTAGCTGTGTGGCCCAGAGAGTGAGAAGAACAGAGGGTTGGAAATGAGTTCTGGCAAAGAGGGAAGGGAGCTGTGAAGAAAGCTGGAAAGCAGCAGAGGTAGGGAGCTATGGAACAGTTCCTTCATCTGACCCTTTATTCTATCACTTGTGACCTGTATTATCACTTTCTACTTTTGTGGAGGCTATTTGGGAATATTGCTTCCCTAACCAACAGCATTTCTACTGTGTAGCCCCCCTGACCAGCATAGAGCCTTGCACACAGTTGTCATTCATACACGTTGAGTAAATTAATAAAAAGAGCTATGAAATGAAGAGGCTAGAAAGGAGTTCTAAGCCACAGAGGGAAACTGAGAAAATGGTCTGCTAGAAATATCTTAAGAGAAACATCAGGATGACACAGAAAACTGTGGGGGTGGGATAGAGAGGTGTCCCAGGGAGGCACCAAGATGGATGGGTGTGCATAACAGCTTACCCTGTTCTGGGGGTAGCATGCCCCAAGGCAACCTCTCACTGTCCACTGGAGCAATGCCCTCTGCAGTTGGGCCATAAGCCAAAGTGTTGCATTCTGACCATATATGTAGTGTGCATCCTTGTAGGGAGGCTCCTTTGGAAAGGAATTGGGTCTGCCTACATAGCTTGCTGATTGATTGCCCCAAGAAAGCACTGACTTCTATCTTCAATGAAAATAACCATTCACCAGGAAACTCAAGTTCCTACTTTTAAAAAAATTTATTATTATTATTTATTTATTTATGTAAATAATCTCTACACCCAACATGGGGCTCAAACTCATGACCCTGGGATCAAGAGTAACATGCTCCTCTGACCGAGCCAGTCGGGCGTCACATAAGTTCTTACTTTTACTTACTTTACTTTTCACTTTTGTGAGCCGGATGACCACTAGATTCTCTTTGTCAATGTGCATAATTTACTCACCCACTATTTCCCCTGCTGATTCTCCTGCTACTGGCTGATGCCTTTCTCACTTTATAGTCATTATCTGGCACTATAGGACTAGTAGTTAAAAGTGGAAGTTTTAGGAGGGGAGGAGCAAGGTGGTGGAGGAGTAGGAGACCTAAATTTCATCTGGTCCCAGGAATTCAGCTAGATAGGGATCAAACCATTCTGAACACCTATGAACTCAGCAGGAAATCGAAGAAAAGAATTGCAGCAACTCTCTGAACAGAAAAGCGACCACATTCTGGAAGGTCTTTTCTGATTTGTTTAGTGTATATTTGGGGGGGTCATTGTTACCCTGTTAGCATTTTGTTATCTCATTCATCTATTCTCCTCTGGACAAAATGACAAGACAGAAAAAATCACCTCAACAAAAAGAACAAGAGGCTGTACCGACTGCCAGGGACCTAATCAATACGGACATTAGTAAGATGTCGGAACTAGAGTTCAGAATGACGATTTTAAAGATACTAGCTGGGCTTGAAAAAAGCATGGAAGATATTAGAGAAACCCTTTCTGGAGAAATAAAAGAACTAAAATCTAACCAAGTTGAAATCAAAAAGGCTATTAATGAGGTGCAATAAAAAATGGAGGCTCTAACTGCTAGGATAAATGAGGCAGAAGAAAGAATTAGTGATATAGAAGACCAAATGATGGAAAATAAAGAAGCTGAGAAAAAGAGAGATAAACAACTACTGGATCACAAGGGAAGAATTCAAGAGATAAGTGATACCGTAAGATGAAACAATATTAGAATAATTGGGATCCCAGAAGAAGAAGAAAGAGAGGGGGGCAGAAGGTATATTGGAGCGAATTATAGCAGAGAACTTCCCTAATTTGGGGAAGGAAACAGGCATCAAAATCCAGGAGGCACAGAGAACACCCCTCAAAATCAATAAAAATAGGTCAACACCCCGACATCTAATAGTAAAACTTACGAGTCTCATAGACAAAGAGAAAATCCTGAAAGCAGCTCAGGAGAAGAGATATGTAACCTACAATAGTAGAAACATTAGATTGGCAACAGACCTATCCACAGAGACCTGGCAGGCCAGAAAGGACTGGCATGATCTATTCAGAGCACTAAATGAGAAAAATATGCAGCCAAGAATACTATATCCAGCTAGGCTGTCATTGAAAATTGAAGGAGAGATAAAAAGCTTCCAGGACAAACAAAAACTAAAGGAATTTGCAAACACGAAACCAGCCCTACAAGAAATATTGAAAGGGGTCCTCTAGGCAAAGAGAGAGCCTAAAAGTAACATAGACCAGAAAGGAACACAGACAATATACAGTAACAGTCACCTTACAGGCAATACAATGGCACTAAATTCCTATCTTTCAATAGTTACCCTGAATGTAAATGGGCTAAATGCCCCAATCAAGACATAGGCTATCAGATTGGATAAAAAAACAAGACCCATCGATATGCTGTCTGCAAGAGACTCATTTTAGAACCAAAGACACGCCCAGATTGAAAGTGAGGGGGTGAAAAACCATTTACCATGCTAATGGACACCAAAAGAAAGCTGGGTGGCAATCCTTATATCAGACAAATTAGATTTTAAACCAAAGACTATAATAAGAGATGAGGAAGGACACTGTATCCTACTTAAAGGGTCTATCCAACAAGAAGATCTAACAGTTGTAAATATCTATGCCCCTAACATGGGAACAGCCAATTACATAAACCAATTAATAACAAAAGCAAAGAAACACATTGATACCAATACAATAATAGTGGGGGACTTTAACACCCCCCTCACTGAAATGGACAGATCATCTAAGCAAAAGATCAACTAGGAAGTAAAGACTTTAAATGACACACTGGAGCGTATGGACTTCACAGATATATTCAGAACATTTCATCCCAAAGCAACAGAATACACATTCTTCTCTAGTGCCCATGGAACATTCTCCAGAATAGATCACATCCTAGGTCATAAATTAGGTCTCACTGGTACCAAAAGATTGGGATCATTCCCTGCCTATTTTCAGACCACAGTGCTTTGAAACTAGAACTCAATCACAAGAGGAAATTCGGAAAGACCTCAAATACACGGAGGCTAAAGAGCATCCTACTAAAGAATGAGTGGGTCAACCAGGAAATTAAAGAAGAATTTAAAAAATTCATGGAAACCAATGAAAATGAAAACAAACTGTTTTAAATCTTTGGGATGCAGGAAAGGCAGTCCTAAGAGGAAAGTATATAGCAATACAAGTCTTTCTCAAGAAACAAGAAAGGTCTCAAGTACACAACCTAACCCTCCACCTAAAGGAGCTGGAGAAAGAACAGCAAATAAAGCCTAAACCCAGCAGGAGAAGAGAAATAATAAAGATCAGAGCAGAAATCAATGAAATAGAAACTAAAAGAACAGTAGAACAGATCAACGAAACTAGGAGCTGGTTCTTTGAAAGAATTAACAAGATTGATAAACCCCTGGCCAGACTTATCAAAAAGAAAAGAGAAAGGACCCAAATCAACAAAATCATGAACGAAAGAGGAGAGATCACAACCAACACCAAAGAAATACAAACAATTATAAGAACATATTATGAGCAACTCTATGCCAGCAAATTAGATAATCTGGAAGAAATGGATGCATTCCTAGAGATATATCAACTACCAAAACTGAACCAGGAAGAAATAGAAAAATAGAAAACCTGAAAAGACCTATAACCACTAAGGAATCAAAAATCTCCCAACAAACAAGAGCCCAGGGCCAGATGGCTTCCCAGGGGAATTCTACCAAACATTTCAAGAAGAATGAATACCTATTCTTCTGAAACTATTCCAAAAAATAGAAATGGAAGGAAAACTTCCAAACTCATTATATGAGGCCAACATTACCTTGATCCCAAAATCAGACAAAGACCCCATCGAAAAGGAGAACTAGAGACCAATATCCCTGATGAACATGGATGCAAAAATTCTCACCAAAATACTAGCCAATAGGATCCAACAGTACATTAAAAGGATTATTCACCATGACCAAGTGGGATTTATCCCTGGGCTGAAAGGTTGGTTCAACATCCGCAAATCAATCAATGTGATACAATACATTAATAAAAGAGAGAACAAGAACCATATGATCCTCTCAATAGAAGCAGAAAAAGCATTTGACAAAGTACTGCATCCTTTCTTGATCAAAACTCTCCAGAGTATAGGCATAGAGGGTACATACCCCAATATCATAAAAGCCATCTATGAAAAACCCACAGCGAATATCATTCTCAATGGGGAAAAACTGAGAGCTTTCCCCGTAAGGTCAGGAATGCGGCAGGGATGTCCACTATCACCACTGCTATTCAACATAGTATTCGAAGTCCTAGCCACAGCAATCAGACAACAAAAAGAAATAAAAGACATCCAAATCGGCAAAGAAGAAGTCAAACTCTCACTCTTTGCAGATGATATGATACTTTATGTGGAAAACCCCAAAGCCTCCACCCCAAAACTGCTAGAACTCATACAGGAATTCAGTAAAGTGGCAGGATATAAAATCAATGCACAGAAATCAGTGGTATTCCTATACACCAACAACAAGACAGAAGAAAGAGGAATTAAGGAGTCAGTCCCACTTACAATTGCACCCAAAATATAAGATACCTAGGAATAAATCTAACCAAAGAGGCAAAGGATCTGTACTCAGAAAACTATAAAATACTCATGAAAGAAATTGAGAAGACACAAAGAAATGGAAAAACGTTCCATGCTCATGGATTGGAAGAACAAATATTGTGAAGATGTCAAGCTACCTAGAGCAATCTACACATTCAATGCAATCCCCATCAAAATGCCATCCACTTTTTTCAAAGAAATGGAACAAATAATCCTAAAATTTGTATGGAACCAGAAAAGACCCCGCATAGCCAGAGGAATGTTGAAAAAGAAAAGCAAAGCCGGCGGCATCACAATTCCGGACTTCCAGCTCTATTACAAAGCTGTCATCATCAAGACAGTATGGTACTGGCACAAAAACAGACACATAGATCAATGGAACAGAATAGAAAGCCCAGAAATGGATCCTCAACTCTATGGTCAATTAATCTTCGACAAAGCAGGAAAGAATGTCCAATAGAAAAAAGTCTCTTCAACAAATGGTGTTGGGAAAATTGGACAGCCACATGTAGAAGAATGAAACTGGACCATTTCCTTACACCACACACAAAAATAGACTCCAAATGGTTGAAAGACCTCAGTGTGAGACAGGAGTCCATCAAAATCCTAAAGGAGAACACAGGCAGCAACCTCTTCAACCTTGGCTGCAGCAACTTCTTCCTAGAAACATTGCCAAAGGCAAGGGAAGGAAGGGCAAAAATGAACTATTGGGACTTCATCAAGATAAAAAGCTTTTGCAAAGCAAAAGAAACAGTCAACAAAACCAAAAGACAACCGACAGAATGGGAGAAGATATTTGCAAATGACATATCAGATAAAGGGCTGGTATCCAAAATCTGTAATGAACTTATTAAACTCAACACCCAAAGAACAAATGATCCAATCAAGAAATGGGCAGAAGACACTAATAGACATTTTTCCAAAGAAGACATCCAAATGGCCAACAGACACATGAAAAAGTGCTCAACATCGCTTGGCATCAGGGAAATCCAAATCAAAACCTCAGTGAGATACCACCTCACACCAGTCAGAATGGCTAAAATTAACAAGTCAGGAAATGACAGATGTTGGCGGGGATGCAGAGAATGGGGAAAACTCTACACTGCTGGTGGGAATGCAAGCAGGTGCAGCCATTCTGGAAAACAGTATGGAGGTTCCTCAAAAAGTTGAAAATAGAGCTACCATATGATCCAGCAATTGCACTACTGGGTATTTACCCCAAAGACACAAATGTAGGGATCCGAAGGGGTACGTGCACCCCGATGTTTATAGCAGCAATGTCCACAATAGCCAAACTGTGGAAAGAGCCAAGATGTCCATCAACAGACGAATGGATAAAGAAGATGTGGTATATATATATACAATGGAATATTATGCAGCCATCAAAAGGAATGAAATCTTGCCATTTGCAACGACATGGATGGAACTGGAGGGTGTTATGCTGAGCGAAATAAGTCAATCAGAGAAAGACATGTATCATGTGTTCTCACTGATATGAGGAATTCTTAATCTCCGGAAACAAACTGAGGGTTGCTGGAGTGGTGGGGGGTGGGAGGGATGGGGTGCCTGGGTGATAGACATTGGGGAGGGTATGTGCTATGGTGAGCGCTGTGAATTGTGTAAGACTGTTGAATCACAGACCTTTACCTCTGAAACAAATAATACATTATATGTTAAAGAAGAAGAAGAAGAAGAAGAAGAAGAAGAAGAAGAAGAAGAAGAAGAAGAAGATAGCAGGAAGGGAAAAATGAAGGGGGGAAATTGGAGGGGTAGACGAACCATGAGAGATGATGGACTCTGAAAAACAAACTGAGGGTTCTAGAGGGGGGGGTGTGGAGGGATGGGTTAGCCTGGTGATGGGTATTAAAGAGGGCACGTACTGAATGGAGCACTGGGTGTTATGTGCAAACAATAAATCATGGAACACTACATCAAAAAAAAAAAAAGTGGAAGTTTTACAGTTAGACCAGATGGACTTAACAGACGTATATAGAACATTCCATTCAAAAGTAATTGAATACTTCTCCCGTGCACATGGAACATTCTCCAAGATAGAGCATATGTTAGGCTGCAAGACAAGTCTTAACAAATTTAAAGAGATTGAAAGTCATATCAAGCATATTTTCTGGCCAAAATGGTATGAAACTAGAAATCATTTACAGGAAGAAAGCTGGACAATTCACAAATATATGGAGACTAAACAACAGGCTACTGAACAACCAATGCATCAGTGAAGAAATCAAAAGTGAAATGAAAAATGCCCTGAGTCAAACAAAAAAAGGATAGTCTTTTCAACAAATGGTGCTGAGAACACTGGACCCGTTTTTCATGCAAAAGAATGAAACTGGACCACTTTCTTCCAACATACACAAAAATTAACTCAAAATGGAGTAAAGACTTGAATGTAAGACCTGCGACCATTAAAACTCCTACAGGCAGGAGTGCCTGGGTGCCTCAGTCAGTTAAGCGTCCAACTCTTTATTTCGGCTCAAGTCAGATCCCAGGGTCGGTAGATTGAGCCCTGTATTGGGCTTCACACTGAGCATGGAGCCTACTTAAGATTTTCTCTCTCTCCCTCTGCCCCTCCCCCCTTCTCTCTTTCTTAAAAACAAAAAACAACAAATGGAAACTTGATTAATTGCACAGAGGGAAAAAAGAAAAAGGAAGACTCCCAAATAAGAAGACAACCTGCTTTAAAAAGTGATCAAAAGATCTGGACACTTCACCAGAGAAGATATTCAGATGGCAAATAAGCACAAGAAAAGATGCTTAGCATCCTATGTCATCAGGGAAATGCAACTTAAAATAATGATATACCACTGCGCACCTATTGGAATGCCTAAGACCCAGGACACCAACACCGAATATTGGCAAGCATATGGAGTAACAGAAGCTCTCACTCATTGCAAAATGGTGCAGCCACTTTGGGAGACAGTTTAGTGGTTTCCTACAAACTCTTACCATACAATCCAGCAATCATGCTCCTCCGATATTTACCTAAATGAGTTGAAAGCTAATGTGCACAAAAATCTGCACACAGATGTTTATAGCAGCTTTATTCATGATTGCCAAGTGGAAGTGGATGTTCTTCAACACATTAATGGATAAACAAATTTTGGGACATCCACACAATGGAGTATTAATAAGTGATAAAAAGAAACAAGCTATCAAGTCATGAAAAGCCATGGAGGAATCTTCAGTGCATATGGCTAAGTGAAAGAAGTCAGTCTGAAAAGGCTATGCATTATATGATTCCAAATCTGTGACATTCTGAAAAAAGCAAAACTATGGAGACAGTAAAAATATCAACAATGGTTGTCAGGGATTGAGGAATGAACAGTGGAGCTTAGGGGATTTTTATGGCAGTTGAAACTACTCTGTGTGACACTATCATGGTAGACACATGACATTATGCATTTGTCCAAACCCATAGAATGTACAGCCAGGAAAGAACCGTAATGTGAACTATGGACTTTAGTTAATAATAATATATCAATATTGGCTCATCAATTGTAACAAATGTACCGCACTAATACATGGTGTTAATAATAAGGGGAGACTTATTTTATATATAAAAATTCCCTGTACTTTCTGCGAAGTTTTTCTATAAACCTAAACGTGCTCTAAAAATAAAGTCTATTAAAAAAAAAACAAACCCCCAAAAACAAAAAACAAAAAACTCCTAGAGGCAAACATAAGCAGTAAGTCCTTCACATCAGTCTTGGCAATGATTTTTTTGGATTTGAAACCAAAAGCAAAGGCAACTAAAGCAAAAATAAACAAGCAGGACTACAGCAAACTAAAAAGCTTCTGCACAGCAAAGGAAACCATCAACAAAATGAAAAGGCAGCCTACTGAATGGGAAAAGATATTTGCAAATCATATGATAAGGGGTTAATATCCAAATTATATAAAGAACTCATACAACTCAATAGCAGAAAGCCAAACAATCTGATGAAAAATGGGCAGAGGATCTGAATATCCATTTTTCTAAAGAAGACATACAGAGGTGGGGCACCTGGGTGGCTCAGTCATTAAGCGTCTGCCTTGGCTCAGGTCATGATCCTGGAGTCCTGGGATCGAGCCCCGCATCGGGCTCCCTGCTCGGTGGGAAGCCTGCTTCTCCCTCTCACTCCCCCTGCTTGTGTTCCCTCTCTTGCTGTTTCTCTCTCTGTCAAATAAATAAAATCTTAAAAAAAAAAAAAAGAAGACATACAGAGGGCCAATGAGTACATGAAAAGATGCTCAGTATCACTAATCATCAGGGAAATACAAATCAAACCCACAATGAGATATCATCTCACACCTGTCAGAATGGTTCATATCAAAAAGACAGGAAATAACAAATGGTTGCTGAGGAAGTGGAGAAAAAGCAACTCCACTTCTGGGACTTTATCTGAAGAAAATGAAAATGTTAAGAAGATACCTACACCCACATGTTCATTACAGCATGATTAACAATAGCCAATATAGGGAAGCAGCCCAAGTGTCAACAGATGAATGGATAGAGAAGGTGTGGTATATATAAACAATGACCATGAAAAAGAATGGAATCTTGCCATTTACAATGACATGGATGGAACTTGAGGGTATCATGCTGAAATAAGAGAAATAAGTGAAAACAAAGTGAAATAAGTCGAAGAAAGACAAATACCAGATGATATCACCTACATGTGGAATCTAAAAACAAAACAAACCAAGGCAAAAAAAAAAAAGAAGACTAAGTTCATAGATATAGAGAACAGATTGGTGGTTGCCAGAGGGGGGTGAGGTGGCAAAATGAATGAAGGGAGAAAAAAATACACACTTCCAGTTATAAAATAAGTAAATTATGAGGATGTAATGTACAGCATGGAGACTATAGTTAATAACACTGTATTGCATATTTGAAAGTTGCTAGGAGAGAAAAATCTTTTTTTTAAGACTTTTATTTATTTATCAGAGAGAGAGAGCACGAGCAGGGGGAGCGGCAGGCAGAGGGAGAAGCAGGCTCCCTGCTGAGGAAGGAACCTGATGCGGGACTCGATCCTAGGACCCTGAGATCATGACCTGAGCCAAAGGCAGACGTTTAACTGACTGAGTCACCCAGGCATTCCAGGAGAGAAAAATCTTCAAAGTTTTCATTGCAAGAAAAAAATTCTGTAACTACAAATGGTGACAGACATTAACTAGACTTATTGTAGCGATCATTTCACAATATATACAAATATCAAATCATTATGTTGTACACCCAGAGCTAATATAATGTTGTATGTGAATTATACCTCAAAAAAAAATTGTAGATGACTTATATTTGTCAGTTGCCAGTTTTACAATGTTGCATTTTTGGGAAAGATTTGTTGCTTTTTTTTTCTCTTGACCTGGTATTTATCCTTGGTTTTATCCTTTGGTATTTATCCTTCCTTATTTATCTTTGATTTTTGCCACATTAAAGTCGTAAAAGCCAGGGGTGGGCCTGAGGCGTTCAGGGTGAGAAAGAACACACGCCCCATCTTATTCCTCTAGCAAAAGGTACAATAATGAATTAACTTTTTAAACATTCTTCATTTAATACCCACGGTCCTAGTATGATAGTAAACATGGTAAATATTAAAGCAAACGTCCCCAACTATGTCAAATCTCATCCCCAACATATCAGTAGGACCAAATATTTTCAATTTCTGGCAGATGATGCATTTATTTAAAGCAGAGGTTCCCATCTCTTTTAATCGTGAGGATCCCTTTAAAATGTCAAACAACGTAGCGGAGCCTCACAAGTGTATCTGAGGCTTTAATGAGCATTCTGATGACTGAGAAAACATCTGACCAGCCAACAGCTTTTATGGATTCAGTAACCCTTTAAATGAGTTTACAGTTAGTGAATGATGGTGTTGTAGACTTTCACACTGCTGGTCGGCAAAGAATCAAACCTCCTGGTTTAGTTTCCTGCCACATTGACTCTGGACTTGGATGGTGTGGGCTGCTGTGGCCACGAAGACCCCAGTGAACTTGACACTAGCATCAGCTTGGTCAGTGCTTACCCTCTTGGTTTGCCTTCTTGAAACCTGGCTGCCATCATGTGAGGACGCCAGTCTAAGCTCCTTGAGAATAAAAGACCATAAGGGAAGAGAGAGGCCCAGCTGCTCCAACTGAGTTCTCAGCCCAATTACCAGCTGAATGCAGCCATATGAGTGATCCCAGGCAAAACCAGCCTAATCACCCAACCTGTGAGCAGAATCATGAGAAATAACAAATCATTGTTTTAAATCATTAAATTCTGGAGTAGTTTGTTATGCAGCAATAGATAAACAAAACACAATGATATTTACATAATTTGAAATATACTAGTATGTAAATGAATCACATGGATCATTCATTCACTCATTTAATATTTATCGGGGCCTACTACACACACATCGTTCAGACTACCCTCAAGGCTGGTTCTGCATAAGGATGCATGGACCCTGTGTAATCACCCTATGGCCCCGGAAAGTCTGAGACTCACAAGTAGGGAAGGAACTCCCAAATTAGGATAATATTCTATATAGGGTATTTTCAAAGTTAGAAAAAAACTAAGAACCACCTCCCCATCCCCCACCCCAGGTCTGTAACGCAAACCAAGCCTTTAATTCTGGCAGTTTGATCATTGGTCTGAAAATAAAGCCTGAGCTGTGGTTTTGTACCTGCCTGAGCTAATCATTTTTCTTTGCTCTACTCCATGACTATTTGCTGTACCGTGTGTTCTGGTCAAACAGTTTGTCTTTAACAGGAACTAATCATGTGTTAATGTAGCTCTTTACAGTTTATAAAGTGTTCTTCATTTTACAAGGCACTTTCATGGACATTATGTCATTAAACCTTGAAACGACCCAGGGAGGTTGTTTGCTCCAGGCCTCTTGGAGCAAACATGTGTGTAGAGGGTCAGTGCAAACCTGTCTCCACTGCTGAACAAATGGTTTTGAGCACTGACCTGACGAGGGGTTGGGCATTTTCATAAACTTGTATTAAAGATGGCACTCTCATAAATGACATCCCCATAATACAATTCAAAAGGTGCCACTCTTTTATATATGGCATTAATGCTTTTCCAATTAGAATTTTAAGTCAATTTCTGTTTTGTTCTCTGAAAGTTTTAATCAAGACTGAAAAACTTTACTATCTCACATCCTTTGCAATATCCATTAAAAGTTTGGATTTTTCTCTTTTTGAAGCCCCTGTTCCCCCAGGGATATTTTAGCAAGAAGAACGTGATTCAAAGATTTCCAGATGTTACTTTTCCGATGCGTCTCAGCATGCATTTATAAACCATCTGGTAGCAGCAACAGCTTGATGGGGTCCAAATGTAAATATTCATCCAGGTAAAAGGATATTCATAGAAGAACTTGAACCAATTAGTGATTTGTCAACTAAGTTTGTGATACTGTTTTATCAGCTCTCAGTAACCAAGCCAGGCTTCCAAAATTCTATAGTCAGTTTTCCTTTTTTTGCTCAAGGTGGCTATTCCTCACCTGGACATCCTAAGAAATGATTCCTGGTTAGTCTTAGAGTAAACTCTGCTTTACTTAAATGTTCTGAAGTGTCCATGGTGTTGCTTTCACAAATATTTAAATACTTTTGCACCCCCATGCCCTTTCCTATCAGCGAAAGAAAGAACTATCTCTGAAATGAGCCGAGAAGCAGGAGTGGAAACAGTTAGTGGGTCTCTGGGGGCGCTGGTAAATGTATATCTTGGTCATCCAGCTTCTGACTCAGGAAACTGCATCAAGCATAAGCAAGTGGCAACAGTCTGACCTCCTCCCCTAGTGCCTGGAATGAAAGATAACATCCCCACAGCCATCTGACTCTGGGACCTCCAACAGGATAGGATCATCTCATTAATTCAGCTCCTCTCTTTTCTCGGAAGTGTTGATAATGAGGCCAGGGGCTGGACTGAACTTTCTCTAGCTATACACTAACTTTTAACTCTGCAAATTAATGAAGGTAACAGTGAAGATAATTAGTAAAAAGCATCACGATGAATAAAAGCCATTTCAGGGAGAATATTCCACCTACATATAAAAAAGTACTTCCAAGCACCTCAGAAACAATTGTTTTCCTATCTTAAAGACGATAATAGCAAATGTTTATTAAGCATTTACCATGTGCAATTGCTAATTGATTTATACAGATTGTCTCGCTTAAGTGTCACATTGAACCTGTGGGGTTTTCTTATCAATTTTATTGTATAGATGAGGAAACTGAGCTGTAGGGCATTAAGAAATTTGCGCAAGGTCCCAAATGGTGTAAATGGTAGTTAATGAAAGCTCACTCTGTCCCAAGAACATCCACACATGCTAATGTATTTCTTAAATAATTTTGTGAGGCAATTTTTATTCTTATTATTCCCATTTTGTAGGTGAGGAAAATGAAGCCCACAAACTCAGTGATTTTTCTTTAGCTTCCAGAACTAGCACGTGGCACAGTGAGAATGTGATCCCAGTTCGGCAGGTTCCAAAATCATATGTTATTCTAAGACCCTGCAGTATCCTTTTCTGGGTTATTAAGGCCAAAACCCTCAGGACACTGAGCTACTAAACCCCGTAGAGCTGGTCTTGGGTGGATTGGGGGCGGGGGAGAGGCCCCTATTTGGATTATCCCTAGTATCCTTTTTGTATGCTACTTTGCAAAAATAAACCATTGGACCTATCTGGAGAATCAGTGCTTCCTGGTTTCACCCCGACACTGAAATGGCAAGTTCACTAACTGCAATGTGGAGTCATGTTTGATGATCCCCTGTCTGGCCATCGGGTCAGCACGCACCACACAGGGACGTCTCTGATTGCACCAGGGGAGTACTCTTGGCGATTTCCAAAAGCAGCAAGGAAATCCATCTGCAACTGGGAATCAGGTTCGCATGAAAGAGGGATTTCTGAATCAGAGCAGACAGTAGACGCTCAACCACATCAAGGAGGAAACAGACTTTCAGGCAGACATTGAGTTGCAGTGCTGGGGCATGTTGACTGATTAGCCATCCGCAGGGTGGGTGGTGCTGAGCTCCTGGCTGGAGCCCAAAGGAAGAGTGAGGCTGGAAGGTGAATGGAAGCAGGCAGGGAGGCATGAAGGGTCAGGATCTCCAACATCTGGGGATGCTTAATCGGGAGGAAATGTAGACCTCCCACACACTAGCATTATTATGAGCTCTGATTACACACTAGGGTACAGAAAAAAATAACAAACTAGTGTGCTGGTAAAAAATAGCCCTCCTTGATGCGAAAATCCTACCGCTTTCCTGCAGCTTTCTCCTTCACCAACATGTCTGAAAGGCAAATGATGCCGAGGGACTCAGTGCGACAGGAAGGGAGCTAAATGCGTGTCTAAACACTGACAGCTCCTGGGAGGCCCGTGACAGAGAGGAGAAGCCTGAATCACAAAGGAGAGTAATGGCCCAAGACTCCTTTGGCAAATCTGCCCAATTGTAACTCCCGTCTTTCCGCCTCAGAACCAGTGCCTGAGTTGGAGGGCAGGGTGGGGCTGGGGGTCGTGAGAAGGGGGAGAGGGGGAGCAGGACCTCAGCTCACTCATTCACTCGCTCACTCATTCGCTCATTCATTCATTTGGTACAATGTTAAAGATGTGCGCTCTGGAGTCAAGCTCATCTGCATTCAAATTTGAGCCCCACCTCTTGAGAGCTCTACAACCCCCCCGGCCAGTTACTTAGCCCCTATAGGCTTCAGTTTCCTCCAAGTGGTTCCTGCATCATGGAAACGTTATAAGGAATAAAATGCATGGCCCAGTAACATAATAATACCACCACTGGGATAGGCGCATATGGGTGATCAATAGATATATGCTGTGACTGTTACTGAGTCTTTCAAAAAGTAATAATGAGCTCTGGGCTAGTTGCCGAGGGTACAAAGATGGTGGCTTAGGGGCATAATGTTACCCTCCACTTGTGGAATAAGACACATGGCAAACTTTTCTTCTAAGGCCCATGTTCTTCTTCCCTTCTATTTCCTTTCTTCCCACTTTCCCGTACATAGAAAACCCAATAGATGGAACAAGGGAGAAAGGGGGCTCTGTGGTCAGAGAGGAGAAGAGAAAATGGGAACATTCTAGAATCCTCTCTGTGCCAGGCATACAGTAAGCACTAAATAGTTGAACAACTAAGGTGACTCCAAGAGGGCCACATTCTCAGGAGGAGAATGGAGATTTTCCTGGTGTTTTGGTTACAATACATTCATTTGGAATTCAAGGTCACAAACTGGTGGCCAATGGTTCAGGTCTGGGCCAGTGACAAGTGTTGTTTGGCCTGCACAGTATTTTAAAAATTGGGAAATCTTACAGTTTATTCACATAAAAACCTGGATTTCTGGCTTCTCCTAAAAACTGAGGAGGCCTGGCAACCCTGGCCTGCATCCCTGCATGGTAGAGGGAGCTAGAGGAGGCTGCCTCCTTTCTGGGGACTTCCCCTCCCTGTCCCCTCTAGCGCCACCACCCCCTATTGTATTTCAGCCATCCGGGATGAGGACGCTGCCTTTTCCATGCATTTCCCAAGTGAGCCGCCACCTCGTTGAATCATCCTAGCCATCCTTGAGGTGATCCCAGGTGAGGAGAGAAGACCCTTTCTTGAACCCATGCCTCTCTGCACATACTCCTGCCCGCACCTCTCTGCTTAGGTTGCAAGTCTCGATGACCGATCTTTCTCTTTCCACTCAGATCTGTTGGCCCCGTGTCAACACGGCTGACACCACCCTTCCTTTATGATAATTCCCCTTCCAGGCAGTAAGAAAATGATTGAATGACGGTTATCGTGGCATCGGATACAAGGGCAATTTCCCCCTGGTTAGCTGAGCACAGGATGGAACATAACTGCACATTCTTCGCATACCGTCGGCGGGACTGAGAGCCATCCCATAGAGCGGGCTTTGCTGATTCTGAGATCCGGACATTCAAAAGTGAAGACACAGGGGAGTTTGAGCATTGCACAGTACTCACTTTGTTCTCTTTATTACTTGCAATCAGCATCACACTTATTTTTTTTTCTCAAATGGATCCTTACTAGGGTCCTAATAAACCCAGAACTTCCCCTGGCAGCCCATCCTTGGATCCCTGGGGGCACAGAGAGCCTAACTGAAAAACATGGTTCCAATCACCTCGTCCATTCCACAAATGAGGAAGCAGAGGCCTGGAGAGGGACAGTAGCTTGTCCAGGCTCCTGGGAGGGTGTAAGTGGCTGCGGACTCAGGCCTCATTATGGGTCTGGTGCCCTTTGCCCTCTGACACATCGTCCTCAGCAGCAGCTCTCAGAGCAACAGTAATAGCTGGACCTCTGTTCTGTCACTCTGACTGGGCAGTGCGCCCTTCATTTTACAGCACGCAAGCTGGACCCCACTCTGGCTGAGTGACGGCACCATCGCTCACTTCCGATTTCTGGGTCTGTCCAGCCTGAGTACTGCTATCTCCCTGGAGCGGCCAGGCCCCATGGTGGCTCCAATGCCCCCACCTCCTGGTATTCACACACGGGTAGCCCCCTCTCTCATTGTGCCAGGGTGGTCTGTGTGACCAGTAGAGTACGGCAGAAGTGCTGGGTGCCACTTCTGACATTAAGTTAAAAAGACACAGCAGCTTCTCCCTCTCTGTCTCTCTCTCTCATCACTCACTCTGGGGGGAAGCCATATTATGAGCAGCCCTGTGAAGAGGCTCATGGTGAAGTCCACTGCCAACAGCCACACCAGAGTGCTTGGAAGCATATCCCACAGGCCCAGGCCCGTGTTCAGGGACGCCAGCCCTGGCTGACGGCTTGACTGAAACTCTCCTAGAAGCCCTGAGCCAGAACCACTCAGCTAAGCTGCTTCTAGATACCCAACACACAGAAGCTGGGAGGCCATCAGTTCTCGTTGTTTTAAGCCGCTGAGTTTTGGTGTAATTTGTTACCCAGCGCTAGATAACTAACACACAGCAGCAGTCGGTGATGTGTGATGATGGGCACCTTCAGGAAAACTTTAAAATTCAGGCAAAAAAAACCCCCACAAATATTTGGATTCCTATTGCTAACTATGATTTTGAGGTCGTGAATCAAAAGTCAGAATTTAACAGTGTTATTATATCAGATTTAACCAAACATATATATATATATGAGATTCTTTTTTCCTTTTTAAAGAAACTACACATGGAGGGTTTTTTTTTTTTTAATTGAGATATAAGTCATATAACAGAAAATTCACCCTTTTAGGGGCACCTGGGTGGCTCGGTCGGTTAAGTGTCTTACTTTTGATTTTGGTTCAGGTTATGATCTCGGTCATGAGATCGAGCCCCACGTCAGGCTCTGTGCTGGGCGTGGAGCCTGTTTAAGATTCTCTCTCTCCCTCTGCCCCATCCCTCCCCACACATTCTCTCTCTCTTTCTAAAAGAAAGAGAGAGAGAAAGAGAGAAAGAAAGGAAGAAAGAAAGAAAGAAAAAGTTCACTCTTTTAAAGTGTACAATCAGCGCTTTTTATTGTAGTCACTCTGCTGTGCAACCATCTAATTCTCCACCTAATTCTAGAACATACTCATCACTCCAAAAATATGACCCTTACTTGTTCCTCCCTGCCCCCATCCCCTGGCAACCATTAATCTGTTCTCTTTCTCTATGGCTTTGCCTATTCTGGACACTTCATATAAATGGAATCGTACAGTTCTTGGATCTCCTTGGCCTTTTGTGTCTAGCATCTTTCGTTTAGCATAATGTTTTCTGGGTTCATCCATGTTCTGGCATATATCAGTACTTCATTCCTTCTTATTGCTGAATAATATTTCACTGTATGGATATACCACATTTTGTTTATCCATTCATTAACTCGAGGGCATTTGGGCTGTCTCCACTTTCTGGCTGCTATCACGAACATTCATGTATACATTTTTGCATGCATATGTATTTTCAGTTCTCTTGGGTGTATACCTAGGAGTGGAATTACAGGTTATAGAGTAATTCTATGTTTAACTTTTTGAGGGACTGCCAAGCTGTTTTTCCACAGTGGCAATACCATTTTACATTTAAGATGTGGATTTTTCACCTAGTAAACAGTCTAACAACTGAACAAAAATGGAACATGAAAATATGCATAAAATTGAGACCTAGAGAAATTGACTTCATATATTTGAGTCTCTGAGTTTGATTTTTCATCATTTAGCATGTGGTTTGGTATTGCACAGACTCGGGACTTGTGGTTGTAGTTGAGCCTGCTAGCTGTACCCTGACATCCATTCCTCCCTCCTTCTTAGTAATTGACCCCTTGAATTAAAGCTGGCCCTTCACTGCCCAAAATAAAGGTGCTAATTCTTAGCTTCTTATGCAGCTAGCATGGCCACTGACTGAGTTCTGGTAAATGAGATGTAATCAAAAGTTTGGTATGTGTCTTCCAAGAAATGACCTCAAGGGGAAGAGGCATGCCCTTTCTCCTCTTCCTCTCTCCTGCTGGCTGGACCACAGAGGTAATGGCTGAACTCAAGAGGCCATTTGGCATCAGGCTCTTTTCGCTCCATGCCCCTCTCCCTCTGTCCACTTTGGCCTCACTGACCTTCTTTCAACTCCTTGAATAGACCATGCTACATCTCACCATGAGCTTTGCACATAGTGGTCCTTCAGCTGAAAATTTCCTCCATATTCCATATCTGCTCGACCCAGTCAACTCCTGATCATACCTCGAATCTCCTGAGAGAAGCCTTCTCTGACCGTCCTGACTCATTTGAGGACCGGCTCTGTGCTGCTTACTGCTCACTATTGTGCCTGGCACAGTGTCTGACACATGACAGGTGCTTAAAGAATGTTTGTTAAGTGAATCAATAAATGACCTCCATGTCTAGTTGCATGAACTTGGCACTTAACCTCGCCAAGATTTCATCATTGGAAAATGAAGACAATGGCAGTGACTACTTCTCAGGGTTCTTGTGAGTATTAACTGGGGACACGCTGGTGAAGAGTGCTCAAGTGGGAGCCATCATCATGGCTCTTACCACCAAGGGCCATCACTGACCAGGTATGAGCAAGATGGTTGAGCAGGGCGTAAATGCATCCTGGGAAGAGACAGGAGACTCTCTTATCCTTATTCTCAGAATTACAGGAGTATAATAACCCATGGGCCTCTTCTATCATCTACCTGCCTGTGCCACTGGCCCACCACACGTGTGTATGTGCTTGTGACTCATGGGGGTTTATGTTAGACACAAAAGTCCAGAGAGGTGAATAGATGTTGGAGAGATAATAAAATGTAATGAGAAAAAGCCTGATCTCTGTTGTCAGAAAAACTCAGAATCAAATATGAGCTTTGTCAGCCTTGGAAAGTTACATGGTCCCCTGAACATCAATTTCCTCATCCATGAAATGGGAGAATAGTAATAACTTATCTGATCACAATGTGTTGAGGATTAAATGTGAGCAAGTCCCATTGCCTAATAGACAATAAATGCTCAATAAGTGGCAGCCAATACTGGTTACCAACAAAGACCCAGAGCACACTCCCATTTGATGAGTTTGCTTCTTCCTGGGATGATGAGGGCAGCTGACATGCGGGGTGCCAGCACACAGCATGCAGGTGCTGCAGGGAGAGGCTCTGTCCTCAGAAGTACCTCAAACCGATGCCAAGCCAGGTGAGGATGAGCCACATGAGCCTCCCCCGGATCCAGGCCAGGGGACAGAGGCTGCTGATAGAGTCAATCATGGCAAGACCTCCTCCCTGGGAGCTGGGAGCTGACCTCTGCCCCTTGAGCAGCACTTGTCCCTGTGCTCAAGGCCTGACTGAGGGTCATTCTTGTCACCTCCCTGAATCAAGGTTCATTCAGTCCCACAATTCACCATCACCTGCTTTGTTCCAGAATCTACCAGAAAGGGTAGTAAATGACAACCGAGCTTTCTCTCCTCTGTCCTTTTCTTGTATGGAGTAAGGAGGAGGCAATTGATGAGTAACAGACCTACAAGAGGTTCACAGGTCACTCTGCTACAGGGGCCACCGGTGAGGAGCCACCCTGCCCTGACTCCCACAGAGCCAAAAGCATCCTCCTGGCCTTGGAGACATGACTGGAATCATGATCTCCGGGCCAGTGGTCAAACTGGCCCGGTCACTAAGAATTTCAAGATGGTGACGGCAGAGCATTGAACCAAGCAGGGGCCCTTCGACGCACAGGACCCCATGTGACAGCACAGGTCACGTGCCCAGGAAGTGAGTCCCACCCCACAAGTCCATAGGGCTAGTAAGGCTGGCAAGTAGAGCCTCTCAGGGAGCAAGAGAATCTCCTGAGTCCATGTTTAGGCTTGGGATAGCAACAGAAGAAGTGAAGGTGGAAGGTTGGGATAGATACTAATGACCAGAACTTCTTGGAAGGCAGAACCTGGGTATCAGCCTGCAGTGCCCAGGACCAGGCCTGCTGTGCATGTCACCTTCTCACGTGGGTTGTCTGTCCTTGTGGACATCCCCATTTATCATGGCAGGGTAGGCCAAAACAGGCTCTGCTGCTGAGTGGGACTAGAGCAACCATGAGATTTCTCTCTCCTCCCTGGATTTTTGTTGTCTGGCATCTCTCTTTATCCTAGCTGAAATCACTCTTCTCCATATACTTCCAGGATCAGGACCCTGAAAACTCCACACTTATGGGGCAAGCCAACCAAAAGGCACATGTCTATCATAGATGGGTAATGGACCACGTAGTGGTGACCCGATTGCTGGTTTGGGAATGCTGTGTACCCACTCTCTCATATATGGCCTTCCCCAGCAAACACATAGGTCACACACGCACGCGCGCACACATGCACACACACACACACACGACTTAGCCCAAGTCTCACAGGTCACAGTCCATTAAATAATTTGAGGTCACGCCATGCTCTGAAAGTTTGTATCCCCTAAAATTCATATGTTGAAATCCTAATGCCCAACGTGATGGCATTTGAATGCGAGGCCTTTGGCTCTGCCCTCAGGAATGAGATTAATGCCTTATAAAAGATGTCCAACAGAGCTCTCTTGCCCTTTCTGCCATGTGAGGGCACAACAAGAACTCTGTGACCCAGAAAAGGGCCCTCACCTGGCCATGCCGACACCCTTATCTTGGACTTCCAGCCTCCAGACTGTGAGAAATGAATTTCCGTTGTCTGTAAGCTGCCCAGTCTATGGTCTTCTGCTATAGCAGAACCCCAAATGGGCTAACCCAGGTCAGAGCGTGATGTGGGTGTCCAGTCTCCCGCCTCCCTGGGACATCTCTCTCCCCACCCACCCTCTCCAAATCTTCATGAAATTCTACCACCACCACACCCCCACAAAAAAAAAAAAAACACAAAAAAACACCCTACAAAATGAAACCAACCTACCAAAAGCTCAAGACTGCTTGCTCACATGTCCCAACCCTTGGGGTGACTGAGGCCTCCTCAGAGGAGCCTACATCCAACTCCTTGATGTAGGGCCAGCCCTAAAGTGGAGCCCGTGCTTGCACTGAGGGATTGTCATTCCCCAGAAGCACTCTGAGGAGGTGGGGGGCTGCCTTCACGTGGAATATTTACACGACCTCATTTCACAAGCATCACACTCTTCGAGTTATAACAAGCATCAAACATTCAATTGTTGGTCACAGAACAATAGTAAAGAAAACAGAAGGAGGTCCACTAGCTTTCGAAACAAAGGTCTTATTCAGCTTCCTGGTCACACATGTTGAAGCCTCCATTCCCTCGTAATGCTTAAAATTGCTTCAGCCCATTATGGGGCAGGGATCACTCCCTCCGGAGGCTTAGACAAACATCCAAGTTCCTTAGGTGAGGGTCATCATCGGATTTGCTTCCCTACCAGATGGTTTCCACCGCCTGGATGTCATCCCTCCCACCTCCTGGCCTGCAGCTGGAAGGATCACTCTCGTGGCCAATTTTACTTTGTCTCTTAGGAGCCTCGCCCTTGGCAGCTCTCCCCAGAAAAGTGAAACTTGACGATGGAATTTAAATTAAAAGTCTTCAGAAATGGAAAATCAAGTTAGGAGGCACAAAGTAAGTGCTTGATAACAAGAATGAATGAATGAACGAACGAATGAACGAGTGAACTTAACCCAGGAATTGACTACTTCACTAATAAAGAAAAAAAAAAAGACACCTATATTTCAGGGTCTCTGAATTTTTTTCCTCAGCTCTTCCTTACTTGCTTTAGAGTCTTGCAGTGGTTTTGATAGCCCTGCAAATGTCTGAGTCCGATCCCAAACCCACTCAGTCAGAGTCTTTGGGAGAATTTGACTTTGGACTGCACATTGCTAACAAACTCCTCAAGGAGTTTCTTGGGTTAACAAAGTTTGCAAAGCAGTGTGCCTCAGGCACTGTAGCCTCGAGAATGAACCAAAGGCTGTCAGTCAGGGAGTTCTGCCATCGTGATTAATATCAAGTGGTTCTTTTCCTTGAATAGCAGTCTGGGGAAATATTAACAGATACCCACTTTGGTTTGTGGGCTGAGCTCAAGCAAAGAAAAGCCTCAAAGAGCCAAAGGACTCATAAAAACAAGTGCATGAAATATGCTACTTCACATTTCCACAGTAAAAGAGAGCTCAGTGTTGCTATTACCTGGAGAAAAACAGACGATGTTTAACCATGGATTAAAATGGTGCCTGGTTATATCACAGGGAACTCCACATTTCACTTCATGCAACCAGTGAGCAGAGTGGGAAAAAAAAAAAAAGAGAAATGCACATGAGTCTGGAGCACACTGATTTCAGAAAAAAGATGTGAGGGTTTTCTGGAACAATTATTCTCCTTCTGAAATACCAAGTGTCAACTACAGAGCTCCTGTCCAGACGTAACAGAATATTGTACCTGTTAGAAGGTCTGTGAGGAGTATTTCATGTTGGCTAATAAAGCCTGTAATGTTACACAGTTAAACTGCATTCAAAAGAGCTCACTTCCAATAATTTATCTTCATGAACAAAAGCTCACTTCTGCTCCATGAAAGAACTGTCTGGAAGGAGCTTACAGAATCATGGCCTCGGTGGAATATCCCTGTTGTTGACCAGTGTCCCCGCCTTATTCAGAAGCTGTGGGGGCACAAACTAGAAGTTCTTACTTGCTAGACAGAAAAGACCACTAATTGCTTAACTTCTGGGGAGCAGAATATTGTGGTGTTTCATAAAGGCATAAACTTTCTACTTAAGTCTCTCTTACCTGTTCTTTTCACTGTCAACTCATTTCCCATCATGCCTCCCATTTTTAATCCTTCTCTGTATTTGTAAATGAAAGGGAGTCCCTGCTTTAAAAAAAGTAGACATCAGTAAGTAGCATGAATTGAGTATTTTGAGGGACAAAGGGACAGGTTGTTCATTGTGGCCTAGAGGCTAGTAAAAAATAGAATAGGCTGATCACAGCACTTATCCTACTGTATTATAACAGGCTGTTTACTTGTCCACTATCCCCTCTTTGATGTAGCCCTGGAGGGCAGGGACCATGCTTTATTTCTCTATCTTTCTATATCTAGACTACTGGAACATAATAGGCACTCATTAAATATTTGTTGGGTGAATGAATAAAGCCACGATCAAAGGAATGGAGTGAGGGGTGGGGGAAATGAGTCTCTCAGAGTATGATTAATGGATATAATAGTCCAATCACCTTGAATTTAATCAAAGGCTTACTGGAGGTTGCCACGAAGCAAGAGCTCTTGGAGGTGTGAAAGGTAGATAAGTTCATAAACAGCAATGAGTCCTTTCTATTCCTACAGGTCCTTGAAGACAATATGCTAATGCCTCTTCACTTGGCACGTAGAATATATGGAATAATCATTTGAAATAGATAGTGCTTTAACTCTAAAGTAAAAACAATTTGGTGTTTTTTAATGCATAAAAAATGAAACTACGAATTGTCCCTGCAGAGTGAACAATGCAGGTGTTCAGAATGGGCAAGAGAGCAAGCTTCCTACCTTGTCCTGGACATACTTGACTCCCCGGAACAACCATGTGGTTTGAATAGAATTTGCTGTTTTCGTTTCTATCCCACCCCACTGGCCAGAGTGATTGTTTCAGAGGTCAGTATGCTACCTGAGCCAGGTCAATCGTTTGACCCCTTTCTTGGCCACAACCCACGGTTCAGAGTGAGATAGAAACTGAGCCTAAGAGGGGCCAACAAGAGCCCTTCCCTGGGTTAGCATAAGGGTCTCAGGTCTCTGGGGGTAGAGATGTGAGCCTGTGGGTTGACCACACCACCCACGGCGCAGAAGGAGCTGTTCTCAGCAGGAGAGAGACTCCAGAGTCCCAGAGAACATCATGGGTGTCCTTGGGCCTTTCCTGTGGGTTCATGAAACTTCTGTCTGCCACACACATTTGAATAGGTATCTGTCATCTGCCGCCAGAAATCTAATGCACTCAGCTCGATGCTCTCGGCTCAGCAGTATCAGGTGAGGTTAGTGCTGTTCTTGGTAAAAAAGATGATTTTGTCGTATTTACATGTCCTCATGCAATCGTTAGCATCCAGCTGCTAGCGCAAGTAGCTCTCCACGCGATTCAATTCCTTGTGAAACCAAACACAAATGACTGCTTTTCAAAATTCGGTTTGTTTGTTTGGAAAAATACAGCTTGTGCCATTGCAATATTTATTTTGATGGTTCAGAAATTCTCTTTAAAACTTTCAAATGACTCTTATCTGCATTGATATATTTCCTAGACTATGTCAGTCAAATGTTGATCTCTGTTGTTTTTCCCTATCTATTGTCCTCTAGGAACTTCTGCAGCTGGCTGCCTCAGCTTAGCTACTTCACAAAGGAAGATACTCTTTTTTCTTTAAATTAAAATAAATACAGAAATTGCTTTGAGCTGCTCCCCTCCTCTCACAGATTTCTTAGATCTGGGCCACAGATTTCTGTTTCATTTCAGCCAAAACAAAACAGAACAAACCAAAAAAACCACAGGAGAAACTAAGAAGCAGTGAAATAAATAATACAAAAAAATTACAAATAATTAAAAATATTGTGAGTTTTTTGTTTGCATACAAGACAGAATGCAATACGCTATCAATTATGGAGTCTACCAAGAAAGTGAACTCAACCTTAGGCTGAATAATAAGACTGTTTTCTATATAACAAGGAAGATGATTGATAGTTCTCTATTTCTCATTTATCAACATGATTACCATGATGTGTCTATATTATGATGGGCAATTCAGGACGCCACGCCTGGAGAGTGATAATCACAAACTGATGAAGGTCCAGTGTCTAGGAAGCTGTGGATCTGAAGTCTGTGACATTTTGAGGAATGAGTGAGAATACTGAGAATGAGCCAGAGACGAAAATAAACTGTAAAAAAGTGCATTACGATGGTCCCGTCAGGTAGAAAAGAGTAACTACTTATCAAGGATCTTACAGAGGGGATTGAGGCACAGTGTAAAGATTCAGAGTTCTCGAGTCCCTTCTAGCTAGATGCCCTTCAGCCGTGGACAACACAGCATAAAGAAGAGCAAGTAGAGAGCCTAGCTCTACCACATATGATTACGTAGTACCGGGCAAGATTTTAACCTTGGAGAATCTCGATTTTTTTCACCTATTAAAATAGCATTAATACTATTAAACTGCTGTGTTTCTGTGAAAATTAAATAAGATGAAGTATCACCCAAATACCCTCGGGTATTCAGCCTCTTCTCCAGATACAGAATGTGCACGACCAACTAACACATTGATGAGGGGAGCGCCAGAATGATAAATCTCTTTCAAGAGTATCGTAGAGACAGAAATATTTATAGTCACTGCCAAGAAAGACTTCTTGAATGAGATTGCTAAATTAGTGACAAACCTGGCTAATGATCCACAGGACAGCGAAACCGTCAGCTTCAGGGATTATCTTTCCTCTGGATGGAAATCATTTACACTTTATTTCTGTGTGGAGAGGAGGGAGACATCTTTTTTTCCTCTCCTCAATTTAGGTCATGTAGCTGAGGGTCTGTAAATAAGACTGATCAAAGACAGAGCAACAAGAGAAAAACAGAAGTCTGTAGCACCCAGAGCTGTGTAAGTCAGAGGGGTGGTTAGAACTTGGGTTTATTTATTAACTTAGGGCAAGACAAAGGAAAGGGGGTTTAGGGTTTCTGGGCAGTTGAGTGGTGAAGGGGGAGGCAGATTATGGGAAGCGGGGAGGATGGTAAATAAAGGTCTTTTAGTAACGTCACTTACTACTACTTCTTCGTGATCTGACAGGGAGATACCTTTTTAAAAAATTGAAATTGCCTTGATAAATTAAGTCTGCTTTACAGAATGAAAACTTCAGCCCTGTTTTTACAGCTTTTCCAGCATCTGTTGGTTCTCAGTGGCTTTTAGCTCAAAATAATCTGTGTATCAAAGAGGCATATTTTGAGGTGGTGTTTTCTGGTACCCCTTATGTAGGGCAAAAAACCACTTGTGTTGCATTCGGATAAGAAACGCTTTCAACAAGTTAACACCCACCGTTACAGAGTTGTAAAGTATCCTAGTCGATAGTAAACTGTGAGTCATTGCCATACCTCCAGAGAATGAGATCATGCTGGGGTGGGGCTTCGAGGTGGTGCTCCCGGGTGACACCCACAGGACATGTGGTCATCCTGGTGCTTACTTCCAAGTGGTTGGGTTTCCCACCCCCTCAAGGCCTTAATAGACTAACAAACTGTCTCAGGCTCCATCCCACCCAAGTCCAGTTTCATTCTCAGTTTTCCTAGGATTCCTGGCATCTCAGAGCCTTCTGGTCACTTTGATGCCCTGCCTGTGAGGGTTAGCTTTCCGTGTCCCCTTGGTCAGATTATGGTGCTCAGTTATTCAATCAAATATGAATCTAGGTGTTGCTACAGAGTTGGTTTATCTATGTGGTTAACATCTACAATCAGTTGGCTTTATGGGAAGGAAATTAACTTGATAATATGGTTGGACCTGATTCAATCAGTGGAAAGGTCTTAAGAACAAAGCTGAGGTTCCCTAAGGGAGAAGAAGTTCTGCTTCAAAACTGCAGCTTTAGCTCCTGCCTGACAGTTCCCAGTCTGCCGGCCTGCTCCACAGGTTTGGGACTTGCCAGCCCCTGGTCACCAGCTGGACCCCGAGACCTGACCTTTACTGCTCACCTGCTTATACCCGCCGACCTTTGTCCCACATTTTCCCTTAAGCTCCTCATTCCAGCTTGACTCTTAACGCAGGCAAAAGACCTGAGGAGCATAGCATGTGATGATGGATATCAAAAGTACCATTTCAGGCCATAACCAGAGCCTGGACGAAGAGCTCCTCTGACCCAGACCACCCTGACCGGTTTCAGTTTGATGCCCGATTCACGCCTGCGCAGATGGAGCAGAGAGTGACCCGTGGAGTTACTGCCAGTTACCTTTACCTCATTATAATACTAAAATCTCCACCCGAAGAGGACCGCAAGCCTCATTTACAGAATATACAATGTAAGTTTACGCATGTTTCCTTAAGGCGTCTACATGACCTTAAGCCTGCCTCTACCTACGATGACAAGGACCCCTTTCTAAATAGTCATCATGATACAGGCTGGCTGGGTCCAGGACCCAGAGAGGGTCCTGCAGGACTAGCCAAGAGGGTCCTTGGCTTTGTGTAGGATAGAAATCAAACGCAAGCTGAGAGGAAGTAAGAGCACAGTTGATAAAGATTTATGGAGAGTGTATAGGTACAGTGTCTGGGAGACTAGAAACAAATGAAGAGTGAGTCTCATCTTTGCCTGGGACCTGGGGTTTTTATTAAGGATGGTAGTCTGGTGCAGATGTCTTCTCAGGAATCCAGGAACAAAGCGACCAGTGTTTAGGTGTCCTCCGTAAGTCCCTTCTGCCCTGGACCCAGGGGTCTTGATGAGTCCAGTCACTCCTTAGATGTTACCTATTGTGCTTGAAGACTCTAAAGAGATCACTAAGTGTTTGACTTTACAAGGAAGACATATCTTAGGTGTTCTATAACGGGGTGTGTAAGGCAGAGGGGTAGGTCCTAGCAAGAATAGAAGCAGGCAAAGGAGTGAAAAAAGCAGGTTTTCATGGGATCCCTTTAGTTTCCTTGTCTCAATCTTAACCCTAAATAAAAGGAACCCATTCACCCTGGTTCGAGGGGTCACGGCTTTGGAAGTTTTTCCCCTGTGATCTCCTTATTTGCTGCAAATAAAGCTTGCTTTGTGTGACAACTCCACCTGGCATAGTTTGTATCTGTGACTCACCAAGGAGTCAACTCACTTAGCTGTTACATTCCCACAATCACGTAAGCCAGTTCCTTGAAACAAACAAACAAGTAAATTTATAAATACATTTATGTATAAAAATATATTAAATATATAAATATACATATATACATATATAAATGTAAATAAACATATATATATATATACACACACCATATTGGTTCTGGTTCTCTTGCCTGGTCTCTTGCTCACCGCCCATTCTACACTAGTTTGCTCCGCGCATGAGCATTACTAAACTTCACTAATTAAAGGCAGAGTATGTTACTGATTTTAACAGAAGCTTTGGTGATAATCTTTCTCTAGGAAATACAACAAGAGCAGGAAACTGGAGATCACGGTTCTCAACAGCCATCTGTGAGCAGCACGGAAGTATTTCGTACTGCACAGCATTTTCTTGATCCCAACCTGCTGCTGTGTTGGAGCTCATCCTCTCCCCAAATCTGTCTTCCTCCGCTCTTTTCTTGGATGTCAGGCCTCCGATTTCAGTCTCCTCCAATGTCAAAAGAAAACCCCAAATTTCCAGCATGCTATTTTATGAAGAATATAAATTCCACGGAGGCAGGAATGTTGGTCCATTTTATTTTCTGATATATGCCAAGCACTGAGAAGAAAATGTGCAGTGAGGCATTCAATAACTACGGGATGGATGGATGAATGAATTGAATGAATTAAATAAATGCAAAGCTTTCTTCTCCCAGTGACTCCCACTTTAGCTTAGCACCAAATGGCCTACTTTACATAACTGAAAAAGCCCATGAGCAATCTTTGCAAAATAAAATGTCCCGTCTTTTGCTAAATGGTTGGCAGTAGGTATGAGTTTATCTTGGCTATAATCCTCAGTTATTCAAACATGAATGTAGGTGTCTTTGGGAAGGTATTTTGTAGATGTGATTAAAGTCCATCATCAGCTGATATTGTAGGGGAGATAATCTGATCGCTAGTCTAGGTGGCTATGACTCAATCATTTGAAAGGTTTTAAGAGCGTAACTGAAGCTTGTCTGAAGACGAAATCCTGCCCGTGTATGGCAGCTTTGGCTCGTGCGCAAGAGTGCCAGGCTGCCCTTCTCAACGGCCTGCCTTCTGGATTTTAGACTTGCCTCGCCAGCCCCGAGAGTTGTGTGAACAATTTCTTATAATAAACCTCCTAATGTCTATCTCTTGCTGGTTCTGTTTCTCGGGCTAAATCCTGAATGATACAGTAAGGTATAAGGTTGGTGACCACAGTAATATTTTTTAAGGCAATTTTTCTTTCCTTACTCCATATAAAGACCCTGGCATGATGTCTAAAACATAACGAACATTAATTAAATGGTAGTTATCATTACTATTCTAGAATTCAGAGAAAACCACTTAAATCCAGGATTTGCTTGGATTTTGCCAGTCTTTGAGATCCTGGTTATTTCTGTCAGAAAAGCTTCCCACACTTAATTAATAGATGACAAACTAAAGGATAGTCCAGTTCACTGCTATCATTCATTTTTGATCTGACAGAGCCCAGTTTTAGAATAAGTTTTTCTCTGATAAAATATGTTTAATGGAGTAGGATCCCAATGGAGGTAACCTATAGAAGGGTGTTGTAGACATGGGTCATCTACAACTGTCCCTATGTTTTATTTATTTATTTTTATTTATTTATTTTTTTAATTTTTTCAACTAGGCTCCATGCCCAGCATGGAGCCCAATGCCCGTCATGGAGCCTGAACCCATGACCCTGAGATCAAGACCTGAGCTGAGATCAAGAATCAGACACTTAACTGACTGAGCCACCCAGGCTCGCCTGTCCCTATCTTTTAAATAGCACCTCTCCACATTCTGGTATTTCCCATATTGTGAATTCTGTCTCCCCAAGGAGGAGTTTTTGTTAAATTCTTATATTTCTTAGCTACTGTGCTGTTAGTGGATGGACATGTGGCTTAGAGCCCAGAGGTCAGAGTTACCAACTTGGAGCAAGACTTGGTTTGGAATGAGTTCCCTGAGACTAGGCCTGGGACAGTGGTGGCCGTGGCTCCCTCATCACAATTCTGTGGCACCAGGTGTCATTCCTGGAAGTCTGGTCTAGAACCCAATGCTGCAGCCCTCTCAACAATTCTGAGAGTTATATCCAAGGTCTCATAATAAATCCAAGAATGGATTGACCGTGAGTAACTAAGCATCCTGCCTGATACAAATGAGTTGGGGGTATGGAAGATGCTTTACACAACTTTGCTGAATTAATTATACATTTTCTACTTACATTTATATTTAAATTATACATGTAAATTATGCCCATGGGGGAGGAGACTTACTAACAGTACAAGTGAGTGAATAAAGGTGAAAAATAAGTCTCTATCCCATCATCCCCAACCCTACAGTCTGACTCCCAGGGGCAACAACTGTTAACGATTCTTCTTGAGTTCACTTAAAAAATGTTGGTATATGTACACACACACACACCCCCCCAATCTTTTTAAACTCAAGAGGAACATACTATATTTTTCTGTAACTTTCTCAATATATCTTCCTTATCTTTCTAAATAAGTATAGATTTATTTCCTTATTTTCATGGTTATAAAGTAATCTAATATTTGCATGTGTTTTAATTTATTTAAACAGGCCCTATTGATGGGCATTTAGGTTGTTACTAACTTGGGGCTCTTCCCGTGCTGCTTTCAACGTCTTTTGTAAGTCGGTACAATGATGTGTCTTTGTACACACACACCCATTTGTGAAAGTTTATCTACAGATAAATTTCCAAAGTGGAATTGTGACATCAAAGGGTGTTCAAATTTTAAATGTTGAGGGATATTGCCAAATTCCCCTCCAAAAATGATACCAAAATATATTTTACACTCAGCGATTTTCCCCTCAAGCATTAATGAGCTTTAAACTGCAGCAGCTGGAGTTTTGTTTGGTTGGTTGGTTGTTTTTAGAATTTTGCTTCTTAAACATTGCTTTCTGGGTTTACTTGCTTACTCAAACAAAAGAGCAGAAGCAAGGAGATGAAAATGAGGCAGGACAGAGGAAGTGGAGATGGACAGGCTCAGACCCAAGGACTGAGAATGGCACAGACCAAGGAGCAAGGCTCAGGCAAGGAAGCTTGGGTTGGCAATATGTTGACCAGGGAACACGTTTCTCAGACAAGATGGCAGTTTGCAGGGCCTTCTTCAAATCATCAAATATGGGGCTGCAGACACAATAAAATTACTTAGGTGAGGTATGTCAGTACAGATGATGCAGGAGCTACATGAAAGCAGCCCACACTTACATGGCCTGTCCCAAGATGTGGTCCAGTGTTCTGTAAGGTAAACAAAAGAAACTTTGTGTGCTTCCAAACTTTGGAGGGACACCTGAAGCCTGAACTGTGTGTTACATGTATAATACACATGTTAATAAATTTGATTTTCTCTTGTTAATCTACCTTTTAGCCCAGCCAAGGAATCAAGATGGGTGGAGGAAAAATTTTTCCTTCCCTGCTGTTATTGTATCATTGTCTATGTCTCTCTTCAGATGGTACTTGCTTAATATGTCGAGGTGCTCTGATACTGGTTGCATATATATTTATAATTGTTATATATTCTTGACAAATTGTCCCCTTGATCATTATATAATGACCATCCTTATCTCTTGTTACTGTTTTTGTCTTAACGTCTATTTTGGCTGATATAAGTATATACCCCTGCTTTCTTTTGGAATCCACTTGCATAGAATATCTTATTCCATCCCTCACTTTGAGTCTGTGTGGGCCTTTAAAACTGAAGTAAGTCTAGTGTAGACAGCATAGAGTTGCATCTTGTTCTTTTAAATCATCCAGCCACTCTGTGCCTTTTGAGTAAGAATTCAATTTACATTTAGTGTAGTTATTGATATTAAGGCCTTACTAATGCTCTCTCATCAAATGTTTTCTGTTTCATAGTTCTCTTGCTCCTTTCTTCGTTTCTTGCTGCCTTCCTGTGTGAATTGATGATTTCCTGTAGTAGTATGCTTTGATTCCTTTCTCTTTATTTTTTGCGAATCTTCAGTAGGTTTTTGTTTTGTCATTACCATGAAGCTTACATAAAACATCTTACAGATATAACATTCTGTTTTATGCTGATATGAACTTAACTTTGACCA
The DNA here is from genome assembly GCF_002201575.2 of Neomonachus schauinslandi. Classification (NCBI taxonomy): domain Eukaryota; kingdom Metazoa; phylum Chordata; class Mammalia; order Carnivora; family Phocidae; genus Neomonachus; species Neomonachus schauinslandi. Next base: position 95,940,836 of record NC_058406.1, on the reverse strand, counting down.
CATATAAAAAAAACTAGCCTTTTACGGGCCCCCTTTTATGTTTGTGATATCACAATTTACCTCTTTTTATATTGTGTATTAGTTAACAATTATTGTAGCTTAGTAGTTATTTTTAATACTCTTGTCCTTTAACTTTTATACCAGAATTAAGTGGTTAATGCTCCTCTATATCATGTTTTAGAATTTTTTTAATTTGACTATATACTTAACTTTACTAGTGTATTGTATATTTTCATGTTACTAATTAGTGTCCTTTCATTTTAATTTGAAAAAAATCCTTTCAGGGACGCCTGGGTGGCTCAGTAGGTTAAGCATCTGCCTTCGGCTCAGGTCATGATCCCAGGGTACTAGGATTGAGTCCCACATCGGGCTCCCTGCTCAGCCAGGAGCCTGCTTCTCCCTCTGTCTGCCCTTCCCCTTGCTTGTACTCTCTCTCTCTATCTCTCTCTAACAAATAAATAAATAAGATCTTAAAATAAAAAAAAGAAAAGAAAAAAAATCCTTTCAGTATTTCTTGTAAGGCAGTTCTAGTGTTGATTCTCTCAGCTTTTGTTTGTCTGGAAAGCCTTTCTCACCCTTCATTTCTGAAGGACAGCTTTACCGAGTCAGTATTCTTGGTTGCCAGATTTTTCTTTCAGCACTCTGAATATATCATCCCACTCTCTCTTGGGCTGCCAGAATTCTGCTGAGAAATCCACTGATAGACTTATGGGAGTTCCCTTGAAAGTTACAAGTTTTCTTTCTTTCTTTTTTCTCTTTCTTTCTTTTCTCTTGCTGCTTTTAAGAATCTGTCTTTGATTTTTGAGGTTTTAAAATAATATGTTTTTGAGGAATCTCTTTAAGTTGATTTGTTTGATGACTTATGAACTTCATGAACTTGAAAATCCAAATCTCTTCAGATTTGGGAAATTTTCAACCACCATTTCTTTAAATAAGCTTTCTGTCCCCTTCTCCCTCTCTTCTTCTGGAATGGTAAAATTGGTTTTCTTGATGATATTCCATAGATCACACATTTTTTTCATTATGTTTTCTTTATTTCATTTTTTTTCATTATGTTTTCTTTATTCTACTCTGACTGGATAATTCCAAAGTTCCTGTCTTCTATCTCACATATTCTTTCATTTGCTTGATCCATTCTTGCTGGTGATACTCTCTATTGATTTTGTTTGTGGATTCTTTTCCTGATTTCGATGTACTGTCTTTCTGTGTTTCCTTGTAGCTCATTGAGTTTCCTTAAAGCAGCTATTTTGAATTCTTTATCAGGTAAATTATAGATTTCTATGTCTTCAGGTTCAGTTAATGGAAGACTGTTGTGATCCTTTGGTGGTGTCATTTTATTTGATTTCTCATGTTCCTTGGAGTTTTGCCTTGCCGTCTCCACAGCTGAAGTAGCATCACCTCCTCTAGTCTTTACTAACTGCTTCGGGGAGAGAGACATCTTTCTTCAGCCCTGCTAGAGATTCTGAGGCTATCTCAGAACTTCTATGGATATACGTGCTCCATGCTTCTTGCTTCCCTTTGTTTCTTAGGCTTGTATGCTTTCTCTAGATTCTGCAATACATCAGGCTGAGGGCTAACAGTCTATCTTTTGTCTTCCCAAAGGTGGCAGTGAAGCTCAAGTTTGTGGTTTCTCCCTGGCTGGCAGATTTGGGCCAGCTTTCTGTGTGTGCTCACTGTATGTCTGCCAAAGCCTGCTTGCACTGCAGGCGGGAGCACACACAGGGAGCCTATTACAGGGTGATGGGGTACGTGGGTGAGGCATGCTAAGAGCTGGGGTGCCAGTGGGCAGGCTGGAGGGATTTCAGGCAGGACATTCCCAGGAGCTGGGAGTGTGCCTGTTGATGGAGTTCTTTTGCAGCTAGCAGGATTTTTGTCTCTTTAATGTCCCCAGAGAGTCCCATCTGCTGCTTTCTCTGCTTCATCCTGCTTCCTACTCATGGAGCTCATGATTCAGTACTTGGGTGGAGAGATAGAGAAATGAACCTCTTTGGCAGTGCACTGCACAGCTGGGGAAGCTGGGTGCCCATGTGTTGGCCCTTTCCTTGCAGGATAGATCACAGGCAGACAGGGTCTCTCTTGGTCCTAAGTTGTGCCACCATGAGGGAAGGGTAATAAAGGTAAAGTCAAACCGTTCCTCTTATCCACTCTAATGTGTCCAAATCTCTCTCTGTATTTTTTGCTCCAAAAGAGTGCTGGAACTTTTCCTCTAGAAACCAGAACCTCCACATAGGCTCTCTCATCGATGGGTGATTGTGTGGGGCAGTGTTTTCCAGGGGCTTCTGGACTACAGCCAAGAGGGGCTGAGGTAGGTTCATGGGCCACTGCAGCATCCACAGCTGGAATAAAATTCCGTCTATTACCTTAGAAACAGGTGGGCAAGATATAGGATGAAACCTGTAGCAACTGTGCTAGTGTTCCACGGATCCCCTTTTGAGAAACTCTACCTTAAGGGCTAAATGAATCAATAATACATGCAAAGGTCTCAGGAGACTGGTGCAGAGTGTTAGCTATTGCTGCACTGGGGACAAAGGAACTTTCCGTTGGGGAGAAGCTTGGCGTTAATACCAAAAACTGTAATATAATAAGGTCATTGCCTTAATGAAATTAAGTATACCTGAGTTCTCTGGGCACACTGAGGAGGAGCTGCACAAGTTTGCTCCACAGAATTAAGAGATGGTTTTTACCTAGTTGTGGTATTTGGCTGAGATTTGAAAAATGATTAGGTGTTTTCTAGTCAGATATTGGAAGGAGAGGGTGCTTTGGGTAGAGAAATCACACGGGTACGTAACATTACATATGTAATAGATGATCACCAGCAAGAGAAAAATATGAAGGAAATGTATGCATTATACTTCTATTTAGTCTTCAGTCTACACAGATGATCATTTCCTCATACACTTTTGCCTTGATCAGAACTGTTGGAATTTAAAAGTATTTGCTAAACCTAACTTCCTTATGTGAACTAGACAATTTGTAAAAACCAAACAAATTCTAGTTTACTTTTACTAATGGCCAAAATCAGAGTGGAAGTGTACATTTAAAAATAAAAAGATTTTATTTATTTATTTGACAGAGAGAGAGAGAGCATAAGCAGGGGGAGCGGCAGACAGAGGGAGAGGGAGAAGCAGGCTCCCTGCAGAGCAGAGAGCCCAATGCGGGGCCCGATCCCAGGCCCCTGGGATCAGACCTGAGCTGAAGGCAGACGCTTAACTGACTGAGCCACCCAGGTGCCCCAGAATTGTGCACTTAGTAGCATTTGGTTCTAGGAAAATAAACAGGAATACAATTAGTTCATATTCTATGTTCTTCCCTGCTCCAGGTTTAAATTGGCTTTCAGTAACTAGCTGGGAAACACAGGAACAGGTACGTTTGTGGCACTGATGCATTCTAATGATGTTTCAGGAAATTCATGATCATGTTACCATGTTCCTATTGAGCTTTCAAAAACACTTTACATTGAACAAACTTGATGCTATTTCCAGTGCAACTCGTTAGGATTTGAAAGCAAATCTTAGCTCTTGAGAAGAATGAGAGAGATTTAAGGAGGTGTGGAGAGAATGTTGAACTAAATCCAGAATCTCTTTATAAATGTATTTTGAAAAAAATAATTCAGCGTTGTTTTTAAATCATGACTTCTAGAATGAGGAATAGAAATTGGCAAGTCTTATAATATGTAGACTTGGCCAAAATAGTCTTTCACTCTTTGAAGGTTTTTTTTTTTTTTTTTTCATCGTTAGTGAAAACTCTGTTGCTGCCTTGAACTTGCAAGCTCTTTGAGCAGAGTCCTTGCTTTGTTTAGAGAACAAAAAAGAGTCATAGTGGAATTCTCACTGGAGAAAGCAGGCCCAAGGGACATGTGAGCGTCCCTCTCTTCGTTACCCTTATGCCTGCTGTGGTAGGAGCCAAGACTCTGCTGCCCATGGCACCACGGTGTGTTCTCATCAGAGCCCCAGGAACAGCATGGCAGTGCAATCAGGAGCTTCCGGTGCCATCCAAAGGAGTCAACGACATGGAACACAAGAGGAAGGACGAAAGAAATTTGGGAATGGTCATTATCTGACTTCCCACAGATTAATCATTTTGTCCAAAACCCTGAGGACCCCACTGTGAAAAACACTGTACCAGGAAGAGGAGATAGAAGAAAGCAAAGGAACAAGGGTGGGGTGGGAAAGGACATAGGGTGGGAGAGAAGAGAGAGGAAGAGAGAGGCAGTCTGAGGGGAAAGGGCAGAAAGGGACCGGGGAATTCTGTTGGGTCAGAGGACCTTGCCAGAACCACCATTTGCTCAGAGCATGCTTGGCCCCTAGATGGCGCTATGTAGTCAGCAAGTCAGAAAACAACCCTCACCTCAAAAGCACAGAATCCCAACTTTCCCTCTGGTGCCTTTACATATGTGGTGCTGGTTTGGATCATTTCCTCCATACAGCCCCCAAATTAACTCCTAGATGCTGCCCTTTGTCCTCTTCTCCCCTCCCTCCATTTTCTTTGCTCTTTCTCATTTACCCTGTGCGATGCTAGGTGCTTTACATATATGTATTTTCTCATGGATGCACGCAGGAAGCCTGTGAGAGAGGCTGCATCATCTGTCTGATGAATGAAAATACTGCAAGTCAGATATATGAAGCAAGAAGCCCAAGCTCTCTCAATCATTAAGCTCCACAGCTGGGAGGCAAGGTTTGAATCCAGATCTGTGGGGCTGCAAAGCCTGACAGTGGGCATGGTTGGGGTCATCTTTCCTGCGCATTTTGCTAGGGGTCAGGCTGTCGGCTATCTGGCTCCTCAGTCAATCAACACTCTTTATTGGGTGAACATCGTGCTGTATGTGAAGCCCTGCCCTGAGCCCTGTCGGGAAAAGTCACAGGTGACTTCCACGGGAGGAGGGTGAGTCTTTACTTCCCCCAGGAGAAACCCAAGGTGAGTGTCTTGCTCGTTGGTCAACAGAGTGACACAGCTGAGTGTGAGTAACCAGAAAAAGGGAGAGAGGGAGGAAAAAAGGGGAAGAAACAAAATAACCTAAATCATCATTGCTTTCTTCTGTTCTGACCATGAAGACCTTTTATTTTCCACTTAGAATTAGATCTCTTAAGGTCCACGGAAGCAACAGGCTAAGGATCCGAGAAATAGATCCTATTCTCAAATAAGTATCTCAAATACTTATTTAATAGTAATTAAATGGTACAAAACTCAAGATAAAGATCACAAGTCGATGTTATTCCAGTGCTCATAATAATCTTTGAAAAAAAAAGCATAACCATTCCATTCCACTTTCTAATTTGTTTGAAATTAGGGGAGAGTGAAAAGAACGAGAGAGAGATAAAGAGGAAACAGAAGCAAAGGAGGGACAAAAGAGAAAGAGAAAGAAAATGGACCAAGAAGATCGCTGGCTGCACAGGGCCCATTTGGGCACCTGTGTCTTACCTCAGGATCCTTTCCTGCCCGTTCTTGCCTATTTCTCCTTTGTATCCTTGTATCTTTTCTCTCTACACACATCTGAAGGTGAAGAGGGAAAAAAAAACAGAATTCAAAGGTGTTCATGCTCACCGCACATCCTACTATCAGCCTGTTAACTACATGGTTATTTTCCCTGCATTAACAACAATGATTGGCTCAGTCAATTATCAATTCAGACAGGAAAATAAAATTAAGATAATCTAGCCCCTACTAACCACTTTCTCAAAATTTGCAAAACCGTTGAATGAGTTTAGTGTAGCTGTGTAGATACAGAAGAAAAGACATGTTGGCGACAAGCAGTGATGACAAGCAGACAGCTTTAAAAACGGTCCCCTATGTACCTGAGACTGTACTGAGCAACTGGCAGGTTATAGAAGAGAACAAAGAGGAGAGAATTAAGAGGAAAAGCAAATATGAGATGATGTAGTATTAAGACTTTCCTTACATAAAAGTTCTTCAGGGCTTGTCAAAACAAAGGGTAATCTCGCCTTCCATGAAAGAAAGAAGAACCGCTTCTGTTAGATCTGGTAAAGTCATCTTTTGTTAGAGAAGGTACAGCCAAGTGTCCAGAGAAATGACCTTCTTTAGGCCCCTCTGTAAACAGTCTGGGTTTTATCAGTGGTCTTGACTTCACAGAAGAGAGCAGTGCGAGAGGCAGGCATCCAAGTGGGTTGGCTTCCAACTTTCAAGACACATACAGGCAAAAATTCTTGAGTTGAGCAGCTGTGAACCGTGAATAGGAAGGACTCAAGATCCATTTGGTTAGAGTGTTAAGATCGAGCAAGAAAACAGTTAAGTGTTAGTGCCATTGCAACCTCAATGAGATTTTATCTGTGGAGTGAAAGATTAGGGGAGACCTAATTTATTGTCATTCAGAGGAAGTATTTATAAACTTGGCAGAGCCTCATGTGAGAGCAGAACAAAGGCTGCCAAGGGGGTTCATAAATTGAGATGGATGATCTGAACGTATTTTGCACGTACATTGCACACATGTGGTTATGTAGACACACCATGGCCCGAGCTCAGTACTGAATCACCCTGCTGGTTCTGTTTCTTCTGTGGGCACGGGGTCCGGTGGGGAGCTGGAGTGAGTTTCCATTAGAATTGGGATGGAGAATAAATGCCCTTCTGAGGATGAGCCTGCATAGTGGGGAAGGGATGGAAGGAAGCCGAAGGTTGCACTGAAAGTGGGGGGTAGGTCGCAGTGAAGGCAGAAGACCCCTCCTGAAAATTGCATGGAGGAGCAGAAAAACCGTGAGGGTTAAGCTGGGGGTGGGGGAAGGGGGAGGGGCATGACATTACAAGGAGAATGACACAAAGGAATAGCAGCATAAAGGCAAAAGTTTCAGTGGAGGGTGGCGGGGGGACAATGGTCTTGACCAGTAAGGCTCATGGGCCAAATCTGGCCTGCTCTCTGATTTTGCAATAGGTCAGGAGCTACGGCCACTGACTTAGAAATCTGTATGAGCACCAAACTTTGTGGGTTGGCTCCATTCAGTTTTAAAGGTACTTATTTATAGGACTGTATTTTATCAGGTCATGATAAAATATTTATCCTCGAGTATTAAACAGTTATCTAGTAGTTCAGGGGCACCTAGGTGGCTCAGTCGGTTACATGTCTGCCTTTTGGTTTCCGCTCAGGTCGGGATCTCAGCCGTTGTGACATCAAGCCCCGACTGGGGCTCCATGCTCAGCTTGGAGTCTGCTTGAGATTCTCTCTCCTTCTCCCTCTGCCCCTCCCACTCGTGCTCTCTCTCTCTCTTTCCCTACAAAATAAGTGAATAAATCTCTAAAAAAATCTAACTAATGGTTCATACATGAATCCATGAAATAGTTTGATTTCAAAAAGGAAGTCCTCATACTTAAGTTAAGCCACTATTTTAAAGGAATGGGCAGCAACAGTCCCTTTAAAAATGATCAATTTCCCTAATCATTCTCTTATTTGTATGAATGATAAACAGGTACCAGGACAAGAAAGGAACAGCACACACTGTCCTCAAGGAGCTCCGAGTCTAGAGGGGAAAGCAGATAAAGAAATCAAGGATGAACTACGGAGAAGCCAGTGCTGTGTGGGAAGCATGTGTATTGGAGAAAAGTGGTGGACACAAATTCAGTGGGAAATAGCAAAGTCAGTAAAAGTTGAAACAGGCTCTAAAGTTCATGGAAGTTTGAATTTGAGTAGGAGTTATTCTGACAGTAGTAAAAGGGCTTTCCAGAAAGAAGAAAGAAGAGTTAACATTCTGTGAGCACCTGCTATATATGCCAGGATCAGGCCGAATATATTCTGTATATTTATGTCTTTATTGTGACCTTCTGAGATGGGTACTATAATATTTTTTATTGTAGTAAAATATATATAACATAAAATGTATCGTTTTAACCATTTTAAGTGCACAGTTGAGGTATTAATTACACATTGTTGTATAACTGGTTCTATCATCTATTTCCAGAACTTATTCATCTTCCCAAACTAAAACTCTGTGCCCATTAAGCAATAACTACCCATACCGAATATCTCCAGCCCCTGGCAATGACCGTTCTACTTTCTGTCTCTATGAATTTGACTACACTAGGTGCCTCATATTGGTGTAACCATACAATACTTGCCCCTTTGTAACCGGCTTATTTCACTCTGCATAATGTCTTCACGGTCTGTCTATGTTGGCATGTATTCGGATTTCCATCCTTTTTTTTTTTTTAAGATTTTATTTATTTATTTGACAGAGAGAGACACAGCGAGAGAAGGAACACAAGCAGGGGGAGTGGGAGAGGGAGAAGCAGGCTTCCCGCGGAGCAGGGAGCCCGATGCGGGGCTCGATCCCAGGCTGGGACCATTACCTGAGCCGAAGGCAGACGCTCAATGACTGAGCCACCCAGGCGCCCCTGGATTTCCATCCTTTTTAAGGTGAATAATATTCCACTGTGTGCATATACCACATTTTGTTTGTGCATTTATCCAAAGATGGTTGCTTGGGTTGCTTCTACGATTTGGTAGTTGTGAATAATGTTGCTATGAACATGCATGTATGAATATCTATTCAAATCTATGCTTTCAGTTCTTTTTGTTTATACCCAGATGTGGAATTGCTGGATCATATGGCAATTCTGGGATTACCTGAAAGCATCTGGACACCAATTTTTAATTTTTTAGAAGACCCACCACTCTGTTCTCCATAGAGGCTGTATTATTTTACATTCCCACCAGCAATGCACAAGAGTTCTAGTTTCTCCACGTCCTTGCCAACACTTGCTATTTTCCAAGTTTTTTGCTAATAGCCATCCTTATGGGTGTGAAGTGATACCACACTATGATGAGATGGGAATGCTGTTATCTGCCTTTTTTTCAGATGAGGAAACAAAAGCTTACAAACTTGCCCAAGGTCACCTGGCCAGTACATGGCAGAATCAGAATTTAAACCTGAGTCCATCCTACTCTGGTTCTGTGTTCTCAAACGTGATACCAGATGGCCCGCTGGGGAACTGGAAGGGAATGCGGGAAAGTTGCAGAATGTAAATAGAGGTATTGGTTGGGGTAAGCTGAGAATTGAGATGAGGTTGTAAAAGTATGCAGGGGCCAAATCATAAAGACCTTTGTGTTTTTTCCTAGAAAAAGTTTTAGTTCTTATAAACAACTTGGAAACCTAAAATGTATATGGCAGTCACTAGTGTAAGGATAAAGAGAAGGAAACATGAGATGATCCCATGAAAAAAAACAAAACAAAACAAAAACAAAACAAAAAAACCCTGTTTCTCAGAAATGTAATCAGAATAGCTGTAGGTTAAGGCCTAATGTAAGGAATTACTTATTTTTCCATCAAAGTACAACTGAAAATAACCAAGAATAATGTTGGCTTCACATTTTTCCATTTGTACTGAGGAAGGATATTTTGGGGCATCTTATGGAAAATATAACCTCAAGGGTTAAGGGAGCATTCATCAGGCATCTCAGTGAATTCCTATAAGGAATTTGTGCTTATAAGAGGCAAAACCTCTACCACATAGTCCTAGACAAGGGGCCCACAAGGAAGGAAGGATCCCACTGTACATTTTGGGGTTTAGTCTGTCCAGGCATGTCCAGACAGCCTGAACTGAGGATTGGGGAAGGAGAGAGGGATCCCTGTATGGGAGGGACTAGAGCCAGCTGGTCAAAAGTGAAGGTGGACTGAGGAACGTGGAGCCTGCCACTGGTGGCTTAAGGAGGGGCATTTGCTAGACTAGTATTTTTCCTGAAAAACTAGACCAGCACTGAGGCCAGACTTAAGTTCCCTTAAAAAAAGAGGAAAGTTTGGATATAAATAGAGAGAGACAGAGGAATAATAGCTGTGGGTAAATGAATGAGTAAATGGGTATGCAATGAAGCAGATCCAATATTACATTAATGCTTTGAAAGGGACTCAGAGCAAGAGATGGTATTGTCTCTTAGCTCAATTATCCCAGATGCCTGGAAAGGTGAGGCCATATATTGCTGGGACCACTCCTGCTTTGTGAGCCTGCCAAAGTCAAATGAAACCTCGAAAACCAGAGTGGCCTCGTTCTGGGAGACATTGTGGTCATGTGATGTGATGACAGACTGCACTAATTGCTAATAATTGAGTAAGACTCTTTTCAGGGTATATCTACCATACTGTGGTGTGGTATCACACTGGCCTCATTGGTGAGATTATAATGCCAGTATTGATGCTCAAATTTATTAATTGAAAAATTGAGTTAAGCCTCTTCCTACCTTACACTGGCTTCTCCAAATCTTAGGCATAGAAAACCATGGTCAAAGGCTGGGGGTGGCCTGTGTAGCAAACACCCCTGGGTCTCAGTCGATTTGTCAGGCTGCAATGACTGGAATTGATCTCTACTTTTATCTGCATCTAGATATTTTGGAGGACGAGAAGTAAGAGTGAAAACTCCTTCAAACCCAAACCAGCAGATGGCTAATGGATTAGAAGAGGGAGTGACTGGTGATTCATTCTGGGCAGAAAGGGGCTTAGGGTGTGTGCTTCTGAGCATGGGAGGGTGTCAAAGGGGCCAGAAGAGGGTTGGTTAGAGGAGGAGAAAGGAGAGAGCATGGGCACCTGAAGACGTTGTCCCACAGAGCTGTGCTCCGAGCCACTGGACCTCCATGTAGGGAAGGCAGCTCTCCAGGCCTTGTCCTAGACACTGGATGTGGGGGAACCCAGGGCCTTAAAGGCATCATCCCAGAGACTCAGGACCCTGTGGATACACCTAGGCATCATCAAGAGTGCCAATGGCCAGAGCTTTCCCCCTTGGGACCTTCCTCTCTTATGAATGCTCAGGTGAGACCAGGATAAGGATCAAGAAGAAAGGTACAGTGCCTGTGAGGTGGGGACCTAGCAGGGAAGGGAGGGCCCCGCAGAGAGGGATGTTGACTGTGTTCCAGGGGGCCGAAGGCCGAAGATAACCTGGTTTGGTCTTGCATAATTCTGGCCACTCGGCCTAAAGGGTGGGGATAAGAGTGAGCAGGTTGGGACACAGGAGCATTTCACTAAGCTGGACCGGGGCTGGGGTGTCCCGTTGGCTTGTGGTCTTGGAACAGGCCTGGGGGCACCACGCTGGGTGGGGGCCAGCCTCTCTCTTTGGCTTCTGAGCAGCTGGAGGGTGAGGACCATGACACTGACCTTAGAACCTCCTGAGGACCCACATGGAGAATTGGAGAAACACAGGGCATGCTTTGTAAGGAAGGAGCAGAGGAATTCGAGGGTTTTTTTAGTCTCTGGGAAAGAAGACATTTAGGGAGAATGCCAGTGGGATCTTTAAGCCCCAAAACCATGGAAAATGCTTCTCATCTGTCCTGAAGTGAAAACAAAAAGAAATGGACCTGTTTTGCTGCTGGTGGGAGGTCGGTCACTCATAGGAAGAGCTTAGATGCAGGGAAGAGGCAGCTGAAGATAACGGGCTGTGGGAAGTGGGGGTGTGGGAAATAGACCTCAGAGAGCAGCATCTGTCTAGCAATAGCTGTAATAGTAGCTGTCACCTATTACGCATCCAGTCCATTGTGCTATGCTACTCGCTTCGTCTATGGACGTCCGTGGATCGTCTGCCATGCTCCAGGCACTGTGCTAGACTCAGGGGCTACAGTGTTGAGCAAAAATAGGCATAGTTCCACAGTGCTCTAGGAGGGGTGGGGTAGGTTCCCAGGCTACTGGGTGAATCAGAAATAGATTAAACCTGTAAATGTATCATTGCAAAGAGAATGTACAAATGCCACAAGAATGTGAAATAGACACATCTGATATACTCCGGGATGTTAGGAAACCTCACTCATCCCTATCAGGTTTCCTTGTTCCCATTTCACTGAGGAGGAAACTGGGGCTCAGAGAAGTTGTCCATTTGCCCAAGATTACACAGCAGTTAATTAATGGGTAGAACTGGGATTCACAGCTACTCGGGTCTGTCTGATCTCAGACAGAGACTTTTCTCTCAACCGCCTGACTCTACAAACATCCCATTTTGGAGGATGCAGAAAGGAGGAGTGATCTATTTCATCTCCGTGTGACTTGTAGACCTTCCAGTCCTTGATAACCTCCTTTTCTTGCCCTGTCCTGGAACGGAGACCCGTAAGCATTCCCGCTGACCCCCCAGTGTTCCCTCAGACTATCGGTTCCTTCCCCCAGCCTGTCCCTCTGCACCTGCACGGCCCCACCAGGAGCCCACAGCCCTTTCCCCAGGCCCCACCACGTTGCAGATAAAACACAGTGGCACACCTGGACAGCCCTCTAAGGACAGCGCAGCCTTCGAGCTTCCCTGTTCCAGGCCTACTGAGTGTTTGCACACATGTGAAGGGCCCCTTGGGCGCATTCCACCTAGAGGTGCTTGCTGATATCTTGTTATGGACAAACATGCAAACACTGGTGTGCACGTGTGGAAAGGTGCATGTACGCACGCTGGTCGCGTGTGTTGTGTTTGTAAGCGGGAGAATATAGGCCATCAGTCTGTGGGCCTGTGATGCAGAGGATGAGCAGGTTTGAGAGCCCATCCAAGACAACACAAAGGGCTTTCTGTTCTCCCAGGGACTTAGGGACTTAGGGACTGGGCTCGTTGAGGGAGCAGAAGGAAGCTGGATCCTGAGGGGAGAGAAGAGTCCACATCCCTGTGGGAACTCAGGTCGTGTTTTGGGGTGTGCCAGGAGGGGGAGGCTGTGAAATGGAGAAGAGCAGTCAATGAGAAACTACTGGGAGGGGGGGTGAGCTGTTGTCACTCTGATCTGGGAGCCTTGAGTGTCGCTCTTCCCAGGTCAAGTTGAAGCCCAGGACACAAGCTCCTGGGCCCCTTGGCTACCCCGGGGGGTGCTGCCCTGATCTGCTCTTCTTTATTTATTTATTATTTATTTTTTAAAAGATTTTATTTATTTATTTGAGAGAGAAAGAGCACAAGCAGGGGGAGCGGCAGAGGGAGAGGGAGAAACAGGGTCCCCGCTGAGCTGGGAGCCCGATGCAGGGCTCGATCCCAGGACCCTGGGATCATGACCTGAGCTGAAGGCAGACCCCCAACTGACCGAGCTACCCAGGTGCCCCTCTGCTCTTCTTTAGTTGCCAGGACTCATAGGGCTGCAGCTTACTGGATACTCACCCTGTATTATTTACTCTTCACGGACCCCTGTGAGGTGTGGGTTATTGTGTCCATTATACAGATGAAGAAACAGACTCAGAGAGGTGAATTGACTCAATCACACAAGTCTGTCTGTGGCAGGGAAGGACTTTGAACCCAAGTGTGTTGGACCTGTAAGCCTGTGAGTTGTCTAAGCTCTATTCCATGAACTCCCCCAAATTAGCCTTTGTTTTATAGACAAAGCCTGCAGAGGTGAAGTGACCAGGGCAAGGACACTCAGCATAACAGCCTCTCATCCTCCACCTCTTCCTCTTTGCCCCTTATTCAGCTTGTCACACTCGGCTCCTGTTCCTGCTCTGGGAAAGGCGTGCTGGCATGTTGGGGTCCAGAACCTGACATTGACATTGCTCACAGACAGACTGCCTTCCAGTGGGCCACAGCAGGCCAGGACCCGGGTGCCCTCGAAGCCCATCAGAGGGCAGGGAAAGGCCCTGCTCTTCTCGAACAGGCCTGTGCTTGGCAGGGGAAGAGAGAGGCCAAAGAGGTGTACAGGACCTTTCCCCTTTTATGGAGATGGACCTGTCGGGCCTTGGCTGATGCCTCTCCAGCAACAAATGTGCCCAGACAGGATGAATGGAGGGCCGGTGCCCAATGCCTGCAGGTGAGTCAGAGCTTGTGGGAGTGGAGGGGCCTGTGTCTCGACAGCAGAGTCTGGCAGGGCTGTCTGGTGAGCATCATTCCCGGGGAACAGACTGATACCCACAAACCAGCTCACCTGCTCACCAGGAGCCCGTTTCCTTATTACTAAGCCTTGTGCTAGAGGCCAGGATGAGCCCTGGGGAGCCCAGGAGGTGAGTTCCCCATTATAAAGATAACCCATGGTGCACACACGGGGCTGGAGGTACTCCCGGGGTTCAGTGTGGGTAGACATAGCCATCAGAGCTGAGACAGAGGAGATGTCCCACTGCAGTGCCGTCCAACAGAAATATAGTGCAAACCACATGTGTAATTTTAAATTTTCTAGTAACTGTGTTAGAAAGTATCAAAAGAAACAGCTGCGATTAATTTTAAGAATACATTTTATTTAAACGAATATATCCAAAACATTCTATTTGTCCAAAATATAAAATGTAGTACCTATAAATATATCCAAAATATTATAGTATGTAATCAATAACAGAAACTATAAACCAACTAGTTTACATTCTGTTTCACAGTAAGTCTTCAAAACCCAGTGTATAGTTTTCACTTCCGGCACAGTGCTCCTTGGACTGGCCATGCGGCAAGTGCTCAGTAGCCGCGTGCCGTGAGCGGCTAGGGTGTCGGACAGCACAGTCCTAGAGGTGATCGGGACAGACTATTTGCAGCAGGGGTTCATCAGAGGTTTCTTGCCTCCACGGCAGCACCAGGGGATGGACATTCCCCAGCCTGGCTGGGGAGGCAGTGTCTCCCCTGGTCTGACCAGGTTCCCTGCTGCCGTCTCTGGGCTGTTTGGGGAACAGAGGGTTTGAGGTAGGAGCTGGAAGACCATGACGTTGGCACAGAATGGAGAAAACACATTGGCTCCAAGTCGGGACGAGGTGGCAACCTAGTGGCCACCTGTGCCGACAGCCAGAGGCGTGGTGGCCGTGGGACATGAGTGTGGGAAGGAGGTGGTCAGGAGTCCAGAGGTGCACACTGCTTGCTTGTCACACTTCCTTTGGTTTTATTGCTTTTGTTCAATGCTCGATTATCTGGGTTTGTTTGTTTGTTTGTTTGTTTTCCTCTTTCAGTGCTGCTGACTTTTGTTTTCCAGCTAGCCAGGTTGTTTTCCTCTTCTTGGTTTGAAGTTCCAGAAAGGAAGGTTTTGTTTTCAGGATTTGATTAATTCACAGCTTCAGCCCAGGTTTGGTTTGTTATGAAATTGCTGCCCTCGGCTTCAGGACTATACTTCCTCCCTAACCATCCCCCACTCAGTTGTTGCCCCCCACTAGCACACGCCACCTGCCCCCCATTGGGCAGAGCCTCCGGCTTCCCAGGACACCCTCCCCACAGGCCCCTGGGGGATGAGGAGGGAACCCGGGGCCACAGCTCAAATTCCAAGGGTAAGCTGGGGTCTCCTTCTCTCCTGACCTACGTGTTCTTAAAATTCTTAAAGTTGGGTATGTGCCTCTCTGCTCACCCTGCAGTGCCCTGTCCTGGGTCCCACACCAGCCCCCAGAGAACTGTGCCCTACGGAAGCGAATGGGCAAGAGAGTATAGTCTGGTCTGATCCTTAGGATAAAATCAGATGAAACATATATACAGTTGACTTTTGGACAACATGGGTTTGAACTGCACAGGTCCACTTATATGCAGATTTTTTTGATACAGTAGAGCGCTGTAAATGTATTTTCTCTTCCTTATGTTTTCTTTGTAACATTTTCTTTTCTCTAGCTTACTTTGTTGTAAGAATACAATATATCATCCATATAACATACAAAATATGTGTTGTTCAGCTGTTTATGTTATCTGTAAGGCTTTTGGTCAACAGGAGGCTATTAGTAGTTAAGTTTTGAGGGAGTCAAAAGTTATGTGCAGCTTTTTCACCACACGGGGGGACCCCCACATTTTCAAGGGTCAAATGTATATGTGTGTATACACACACACACACACACACACGCACACACATATATATTTAATTCAACTGTAATTCTCTTTTAGTTATTTAACTAAGAACATTGTTGTCCTTCCAGGTCATAAGTGGGACGTGACTGCACTCAATTATATATTGCACTGTAACATTGCATTATTCATGATACATTTTATTTTATTTTCATTATACATTTTATAAGAAACACTTTGTTATACAGGATCGATACAAAATAGTGCACCTCCAATTTAGTTTAAGGGATGTTTTACTATACCTCATCTTTTGCCTTACATTCTCCCTAAAATCTATTCCTCATGTAAAACAATTTTTTTTCTTAATTGTATTTAACAATGCTGCTTAAGCTAGCGTGTATCAGAATCACTTGGAGCACTTGTTAAAACAGATTCCTGAGCCCCATCCCAGAGTTTCTGACTCATGGGTGGGACCCATGACATTGCCTCTTGGATACTCCCAGGCGATGCTGGGGCAGTGGGTCCTTGGACTGCCCTTGCAGTGGCCATGTTTTAACAAACACCAATACTATGCTTACTGTAATTAGAACACCGTGCAAATATCAACACATCGGGGCGGGGACTCTTATCATCCCCATTTTACAGAGTAGGAAATCAAGGTATGGGAAGGATGAGTAACTTACTCCAGGTCACTTACCTAGTTGAGTACCAGAGCCAGGATTTGTTCATATTTGTAATCTGTTATGTATCCCAAAGGAATCCAAGGACTCCCTGATTGCATTCCTGGATGATTGCCCAGTGACTGTGGAGGGTGGGCAAATGAGCAATGGGCATCTGCTGCTCTAGCCCCAAAGCTGGCATGAGCACCAGAGTTGCTTCCCAAGATCCAGTAATGGCTCAGCTTCTCTGGATTTCCCAGCCAGTGGTGGGGCAGGAGGGGGGCAGCAATAGGAGCCACTGAGATAGAGTCTCTGCAGAGTCAGCCAGGTGTTATCAGCTCCTTTTTTTTTTTTTAAGATTTTATTTTTATTTATTTGTGAGAGAGAGAATGAGAGACAGAGAGCATGAGAGGGAGGAGGGTCAGAGGGAGAAGCAGACTCCCTGCCGAGCAGGGAGCCCGATGCGGGACTCGATTCCGGGACTCCAGGATCATGACCTGAGCCGAAGGCAGTCGCTTAACCGACTGAGCCACCCAGGCGCCTCTGTTATCAGCTCCTTAAACCAGGGATTGCAAATTCAGATGCCCACAGGGGCCAGACTCTAAATGAGAGCCTCTAGCTAGATGTAAGAAAATATTTTCCTTAAAATCACTCATTATCTCAGCCTGTTGTTTTTTCTACCTTTAGTAGATATATGGTTACAGGACACATTTCACATTTATTTCAACTCTACTGTAAGAAAAAGAAAACATAAAAGCATATCATATGGCGCAGTGAATATTTGGTCTCCTTTTGGAATAGACTGTAATTGGGAAGTGGTAGGACTAGATAATCTGGCTCATCCCTAGCGGGTAGTTGTGCTCATTTCCAGTCAATTGCCTCCAAAGGCCAGCCTCAAGAGAAGTTGAAATCCAGATTTGTAGGTGATATCCCTTGGTTTTTAAATTTTGCTAACTACAAATATACACAGAGATACATACACAAACATATTTACAGTCAATCATTTTTCGCAGATATCATATTTACGAACTCTCCCTTTGCTCGGATGGGTTTGTAATTTCCAAATCAATACCTGTGGGACTTTTTCTGGTCAGTCATGTGTGGATATGCACACAGTGGCAAAAAATTTGTGTCATCCAACACAAGCAAACCTAGCTGAAGTTGAATAAGGTGATGCTCTGCATTCTTGTTTCAGCCTTCTTACTGTGCTGTGTGGAACAAGAAGCTCTATCTCTGATGCCAGTTAGAAGGGGGTTTGAATCCCAACTTTGGTGACATCTGTTAGTGGGGCCATGTGGTATAATGAAAATATATATATTTGGTCTTTGTACACAGATTCCTGGCACAGAGCTCCTAAAACTCTTCGTATTTCCTGAGTCCTACTGTGTCTTTTGTTACTCGTAATAGGCCCCTTCGACCACACCTAAGTTTATGCTGCTGAGGTGACTCTTGGCAGTCCCCTAGATAGCTTCAAGATGGAGGCTGGTCACCAGAGGAACCAACATGAGAATACAGCTGGAACTTTCAGCCCTAACCCCTGACCTTGGGGAGAGGAGAAGGGCTGGAGACTGAGTCCAATCACCCAACAGCAATGATTTAATCAGTCATGCCCACATAATACAACTTCAATAAACAGAATCTTAAACAATAAGCTTCTTGGTTGATGAACACATCAATGTGCTGGGAGCGTGGCACTCCTACAGAGGGTATGGAAGCTCTGCAGTCTCCCCCCTCCCCACCCCTCCCCACCCCTTCCCACCCAGTACCTTGTCCTGTGCATCTCTTCCTTTTGGCTATTCCTGAGTTGTATTCTTTCTAATAAAGCTACAGTTTTAAGTCTAATGCTTTCCTGAATTCTGTGAGTTGTTCTAGCAAATTATCAAACTTGAGCGTGGTAGTCATGGGAACTCCTGAATTTGTAGTTGGCCAGGCAGAAATGCAGATCTCCTGGGGTCCCCATTTGCAGCTGCCATCTGAAGTGGGGTTGATTCTTATACTATTAGTTAATCCTTAATTTGTGGGGTCAGAGCTAATTCAAGGAAGTTAGTGTCAGAATTAAACTGACTATTAGACGCTCATGGGTATTGGGGAATTAGAGAATTGGTTGGTGTTGGACTGACATATTTGGTGTCAGAAAAAAACCCAAATTGATAGCTTCAGGCAAGTCACTTAATAACCTCTGAATCTTGCCTTCTCTTTTGTAAAATAAAGAGAATAGAATCTACCAGGATGAATTGTTTCAGGATTTAAGATGATAATCTATGTGAGATATATGTATGTATGTATATTTATGTGTGTGTATTCATATCTTGCATAAACTATAATTCACATATATATTTCTTCTAGGAGCAATGATTCAGTATTCACAAATTTAATGTTCACAGTAGCTTTCTAGAACATAACTACTGCAAATAACTAGAATTGACTGTAATAATCTTTAAGTCTACTGAGCTCAGAAATAAGCCAATAACTATCTCTGGCTTCATTACATAAACTCATCACCCCCCTGGTCCCAACACTATAGCAGAAAGGAAGAACCAAGGGTTGGGTCCAATCTTCTCTAGACCTTCCTATGAAAATAAAAAAAAGAGGGACAGGGAGACTTTTCTAATTTTTAAAAATTAATATACTTTATATTTTATCACAGTTTTAGGTTCACGGCAGAACTGAGTGGGAAGTACAGAGGCTTCCCACCTACTGCCCTCTCTCACCTCCCCCACCATCAACATCCCCCACCAGAGTGGTACATTTGTTACAATAAGTAAACCTACACCGATACATCATTATTAACCAAAGTCCAGAGCTTTTGGGTTTTGACAAATGTATAACGTCATGTATCCACAATTATAGTATCATACAGAATAGTTTCACTGCCTTAAAATTCCCCTGTGCTCCACCTATTCATCTCCCTGCCACCAAATACCTGGTGACCACTGATTTTTTTCCTTTTACTGTCTCTACAGTTTTGCCTCTTACAGAATTGTATGTTTGGAATCATACAGTATGTAACTTTTTCAGATTACTTCTTTTCCTTAGTAATATGCATTTAAGTTCCCTCCATGTCTCTTCATGGCTTGAGAGCTAATTTTTTTAGTACTGAATAAAATTTCACTGTATGGATCTACCAGTTTATTTATCTGTTCACTTATTGATGGACATTTTTTTCTATATTTTTCTTACATTTTTAAAAAATTGAAGTATAGTTGACACAATGTTACATTAGTTTCAGGTGTAAAACATAGTGATTCAACAACTCTATGTTATGCCATGCTCATCATAAGTGTAGCGACCATTCGTCCCCATACAACACTATTACAATATCATTGGCTATATTCCCTATGCTGTATCTTTTATCCCCATGACTTATTCATTCCATAACTGGAAGCCTGTACCTCCCACTCCCCTTCACCTATTTTGCCCATCCCCTGCCCCTCTCCCTTCTGGCAACTACCAGTTTGTTTTCTGTATTTATGAGTCTGTTTCTGCCTTTTGTTTGTTTTGTTTTTTTAGATTGCATATAAAAGGGAAATCATGTGGTATGTGTCTTTCTCTGAATTATTTCTTTTTCTTTTAAAGATCTTATTTATTTATTTGAGAAAGACTGAGACAGAGAGAACATGAGGGGGGGAGGGTCAGAGGGAGAAGCAGACTCCCCGCCGAGTGGGGAGTCCGATGAGGGACTCGATCCCAGGACTCCAGGATCATGACCTGAGCCAAAGGCAGTCGCTTAACCAACTGAGCCACCCAGGCACCCTCTCTGAGTTATTTCACTTAGGATAATACCCTCTAGGTCTATCCGTGTTGCCGCAAATGATAAGATCTCATCCTTTTTTTATAGTTGAGTAGTATTCTTCTGCATACACACACACACACACACACATATATATATATATCACTTCTTCATCTATTCATCTATTGATGGACACTTGAGTTGTTTCCACATCTTGGCTATCGTAAAAGATGCTGCAATAAACATTTGGATACATATATCTTTTTGAATTAGTGTTTTTGTTTTCTTTGGGTAAATCCCTCATAGTGGAATTAGTGGGTCATATGGCATTTCTATTTTTAGTATTTTGAGGAACCTCCATACTGTTTTCCACAGTGGCTGCATCACTTTACATTCTTACCAATGGTGCACAAGAGTTCCTTTTTCTGCACATCCCTGCAAGCACTTGTTATTTCTTGTCATTTTGATTTTAGCCATTCTAACTGGTATAAAGTGAAATCTCATTGTGGTTTTGTTTTTTTTTAAAGATTTTATTTATTTATTTGAGAGAGAAAGAGAATAAGCAGGGAGGAGGGGCAGAGTGCAAGGGAGAAGCAGACTCCCCGCTGAGCAGGGAGCCCAACGCGGGGCTCCATCCCAGGTCCTTGGGATCATGGCCTGAGCCGAAGGCAGATGCTTAAGCAACTGAGCCACCCAGGTGCCCTCACTGTGGTTTTGATTTGCATTTCCCTGATGATTAGTGATTTTGAGCATTTTTTTCAAGTATCTGTTATCCATCTTTCTGTCTTTGGAAAAATCTCTATTTAGGTCTTCTGCCCAATTATTAATCAGTTTGTTTGTTCTTTCAGTGTTGAGTGTGTAAGTTCTTTATATATTTTGGATATATTAGCCTCTTACTGGATATGCCACTGTGAATATCTTCTCCGATTCAGTAGGTTACCTTTTCATTTTGTTGCTGGTTTCCTTCACTGTGCAAAAGCTTTTTACTTTAGTGTAGTCCCAATAGTTTTTTTTTTGCTTTTGTTTCCCTTGCCTGAAGAGACATATCTAGGAAAATGTTGCATGAGTGATGTCAAAGAAATTACTATCTATGTTTTCTTCTAGGAGTTTTACAGTTTTATGTCTCATATTTAGGTCTTTAGTCCACCTTGAATTTATTTTTGTGTATTGTATAAGAAAGTTGTCTGGTTTCATTCTTTTGCATGAAGGACTTCTTAATTGTTTGATTGCTTTGTATATCTTGTATAACAGCCCTTTATCAAATATGTGGTTTGTAAAGATTTTTTCTCTCAGTCTGTTGCTTGTCTTTTCATTCTCTTAATGGTGTCCTTTGCAGAGAAAGTCTAATGAAGTGCAGTTTATCAAATTTTTCTTTCATGGATTATGCTTTTGGTATTGTATCTAAAGAGTCATCACCAAACCCAAGGTCACCTAGATTTTATCTTATGTTATCTTTTAGGAGTTATATAGTTTTGTGTTTTACAGTTAGGTCTATGATCTATTTTGAAATGATTTTTGTGAAAGGTGTAAGGTGTTTTGATTTTTTTTTTGACATGATGTCCAGTTGATTCAGCATCATTTATTGAAAAGACTATCCTCCCTCCATTGAATTGTCTTTGCTTCTCTGCCAAATGTCAGTTGACTATGTTGTATGGGTCTGTATCTCAGTTCTCTACTCTGTTCTACGAATCTGTCTATTCTTTCACCAGTACCACACTGTCTTTGATTTCTGCCACTTTATAGTAAATCTTGAAGTTGATAGTGTCAGTTGTCCAACTCTGTTCTTCAATATTGTGTTGGCTGTTCTGAATCTTTTTACTTTGCATATAAATTTTTAATTAGTTTGTCAAAATCTCACAAAATATTGTGTTGAGAATTAGATTGGTATTGCATTGAATATATAGATCATGTTGGGAAGAACTGTCATCTCACCAGTATCAAGTCCTCCTATCCATAAACATGGAATATCTCTGCACTTATTTAGATCTTTGATTTTTTTCATCAGAATTTTGTGGTTTTCCTCATATAGATCTAGTCATATATTATTAATATTTTTCTTTCTTCTTCCTTCCTTCTTTCCTTCCTCTTTCTTTTGGCAATAATGTCAATAGTATTGTGTTTTTAATTTCAAATTCCAGTTGTATATTGCTGGTATATAGGAAGGCAGTTGACTTTTGTACATTTTGTACTTTTTTTACATTAACTTTGTATCTTTCAACACCTTTCAACACAAGACTAACCTATAACTAACACTTGTTAGTTCCAGAAGTTTTGTCATTCACTTTGGGATTTTCTACCTAGATAACCATGTCCTTTGCAAATAAAGACAGTTTTATTTCTTCCTTCCCAATCTGTATACCTTTTATTTTCTTGTCTTATTTTATTGCCTTAGCTAGGACTCCCAGTTCAGTGTTGGATAGGAGTGATGAAAGTGGATATCCTTACTCTGTTTCTGATCTTAAAGAGAAAGCACCTGGTTTTTCACCATTAAGTAGTATGTAGGGTTTTTGTTCTTAACAAGTGGAGGAAGGGGACGCCTGGGTGGCTCATGGGACGCCTGGGTGGCTCAGTCTGTTAAGTGGCTGCCTTCGGCCCAGGTCATGATCCCAGGGTCCTGGGATCGAGTCCCACATCGGGCTCCTTGCTCGGTGGGGAGCCTGCTTCTCCCTCTCTCTCCCTCTGCTTGTGCTCTGTCAAATAAAATCTTAAAAAACAAACAAACAAACAAACAAGTGGAGGAAGTTCTCCTCTATTCCAGAGAAACAAAATCAAGAGGATATATATCATATAAAATCATGGAGCTATACCTGACATTGCACTCATTTTTTTAGAAGATTTTATTTATTTTTTTGACAGAGAGAGACATAGCGAGAGCAGGAACACAAGCAGGGGGAGTGGGAGAGGGAGAAGCAGGCTCCCCGCCGAGCAGGGAGCCCGATGTGGGACTCGATCCCAAGACCCTGGGATCATGACCTGAGCCCAAGGCAGACGCTTAACGACTGAGCCACCCAGGCGCCCTGCACTCATTTTTTAAAAAAAGATTTTATTTTTAAGTAATTCTATGCCCATCGTGGGGCTTGAACTCACAACCCTGAGATCAAAAGTTGCATTCTCCCCTGACTGAGGCAGCCAGGTGCCCCCGGCCCCGACATTCCATCTAGATAACTATTTCTAGGAGTCCATGTACCTGACCTGGACTTATTACAGAATGTTCAGCACCTGTATTCATGTCTATAATATTGTTCTCAATATGCTGAGCAAATACTATAGTTAGAAACATAATTTTTACATGTTTCTTTAAACATTTCTCTCTATGCATTATAGAAATAAAAGTATACATAAATATGATATGTAGTATGTATTTGCCCTAATGTCATTATCCACTCATTCTGCCCCACCAATGACACATATATTACACCTTTTGTGCTGTCACTCAGGTAATCGGGGCTCTATCCATTTTACAAAATCTTTTTTCTCTCTGTTCCTCAGATTAGATAATTTCTTTATGTCCACTGATTCTTTCCTTGGCTGTGTCCAGTCTACCAATGAGCCCATCAAAGGTATTCTTCATTTCTTTTTGACTTTCTCTTAGACTTTCCATCTTTGCCTACATCACCCATTTGTTTTTCAATGTTGTCTACTTTTTTCCAGTAGAGTCTTAGCATATTAATTATCATTATTTTAAATTCCCAGTCTGTTGACTCCAACATCCTTTTCATATCTTAATCTGGTTCTGATGCTTGCTCTGTGTCTTCAAACTGTGTTTTCTACTGAAAGCTAGATGTGATGTACTGGGGAAGGGAAATGAGGGAAATAAGCCTGTAGTGCATTTGTGGTAAGGTGTAGGGGGAGGGAAGTTTCCTGCAGTCCTATGATTAGGTCTCAATCTCTAGTGAGCCTGTGTCCCTGGGCTGTGACCTTTAAAGGTGTTTCTCAGTCTTACTCACTACCCCCCCCCCCCGACTCCCTCACTCCTGATTTCTTAGGTGAAACCGGAAGGCTAGAGTGGGCTGCAATTGGATATTTCCTTTCTCCCAGGTCCGTTAGGCTCTGGTAAAATCCCATGTGGTTAGGCTCTAGTGAAATAATCTATTTTGAGGACAGGCTTTGTTAAGAACAGAGTCCTCTGGGGGCACCTGGGTGGATCAGTCAGTTAAGTGTCTGACTCTTGATTTCACCTCTGGTCATGATCTCAGGGTAGTGAGATCAAGCCCTGCATCAGGCTCTGCACTGGGCATGGAGCTTGAAATTCTCTCTCTTCTCTCCCTTTGCCCCTCCCTAACTCTAAAAAAAGAACAGAGTCTTCTGGTAGTATTTTAAATGGCTATCTTGCCCTCCCACTGATGGAAGCACAAGGAGATTTTTCTCTGATTTTCCTTGTGAGAATCTGGTAGGGCTCCTGGACGTAAAACTTGTAAAAGTGTGTGCACCCCCTCCTCCCCTCCCTCACCAAGGCTGGGTCTCTCTGTAGTTTTTAATTTTCGAACATGTTCACCACACTGAGGTTCCAGCAATTTGTCAATTACAGTTCAGGTTTTCTTACCATGGTCGGGTTCCCATGGAGGTTTCTGCCTATGGGTTTCTGTTCCAGTAAGTTATGATTCTCTATCCATTTTGTCTCTCTAATTTTGGGGGCAGTGGTTTGCTCTGTGGCCTCAGTTCTCTTTTGAATCTAAGAAAAGTTGTTGATTTTCCATTTGTTCATCTTTTTTTTTTTTCCTCTTGTTGTATGAACAGGAGTGATGACTTCCAAGTTCCTTATGTTCTGGACCAAACACCAAAAGTCCTAGCATCTTTCTTTCTTTCTTTCTTCCCTTCCTTTCTATTTCTCTTTTTTCTTTTTCTTCTTCTTTTTTTAAGCAACAAACATTTATTTTTTTCTCATGATTGTGGGTTGCTGGGATGTTCTTCTGGTCTGGACAGCTCTGACAGGGCTAGGTGATTTCAACGGCCTCACTCCCATGTTGGAAGTTAGGCTGGTCTAGGAGGTCTCAGCTGAGATGACTCACATTGCTCCATCACCCAGCAGGCTAGTTGGGCCTCTTTCACCTGGCAGTCTCAGGGAGCCAAAAAGCAGCAAGTAAGGGAGCTCCAAAGCACAAGCACTTGTTGCACCTCTGTTTATGCCATATTTCCCATGGTGCCACAGGCTAAAACAGGACATATGGCCAAGTCCAGAGTCCCGTAGTCCCTCCTGTGTGGAGTGTGGCACAAATGGGAGAAAACTCTCTGTTCCAGGCCCTTCCTCTAGCTATCCCCCCAGGGCTCCGGACAGAGGGAGATGACAACATCGCGCATCTCTCTGTTCTCCCATTTCCTTCCTCCTTCTTCATAAAACAGGCCCATCTACACACTCCAAAAGCTGCTGCCTGAGGGCCAGGTCTCCAATCCAGCAAGCACCAGGGATAGGCAATGACTCTCTTCCCCCGACCAGGAAGCTAGAGGACACTCCACCTGCCGTCTCCCCTCAACCTGCACCAAGCCACCAGCGTCTCAGGACTTCCTGGTATCTTATCTTCAAGTTCTCCTGTGGACATTATCCAAGGTCCCAGGAGAGAAGGAAGGGGCTGTGGGAAGAGGACAAAACAGCTCTGGAGAAGTTTGCTAGGGGAGTGTCTGGGTGATTGGAGGACTGAGCACTCAGAGAGGGAGGGCCTTGATAAGGACCCTATCATCCAGGGCCCCATGTCACAGCTGGGCTCTCCCAGTCCTCTGCCAGCCTCCTAGCCTCCTTTCTGGAGTCCCCCAACCTCTGCCGAGACGTCAACACTCAAGCTGCCTTCACCTCTGCTTGTTGCTTGAATAATAATTCCTGGGAAAGACAACAAAGGCGTTGGCTATTTGAAACCTAGTGAATTGACACCCCCTCACAGACGACCCCGGAGGGGATGCGGGTGGTGAGCAGGTGAAGGTTTCTTTCCTCTGAAGGCAGGTCATCTGGAGAGTCAGCCTGCCCACATCTGTGTGCAGGAGAATGCCTACAGCTGGGAGTGGGGGAGGGCCCTCGTGTGGGGGCTGCAGCTGAGGTGAAACCTTCCAACCTGTGCAGGGGCTGGGTGCTAGCTGGAATTTCTCCACTGCGGCAGCTCTGAGCCTGGAGGCTTTGCTTCCGCCATGGAGTAGAGAAGGGGTAGCAATGACTGTGAGTAAGGGGGCCCCCGCAAAGTTTCCTGTCTCCTCAGGTTTCAGAGCTGGAGGGTTCTGCACTTCTGGGCAACAGAGGGCACGCGCTGCACGCTGACAGTGAGCAGGTGCATGGGCAAGGGAAGTGTGAGCCTAGCTCTGCTTAGTGAACAAAGGAGTTGGAGGAATAAAAGCACACACAAATCACCCGTGCAAACCTCTCTTGCTCAGGAGCCACGCACTCCTGGAACTGACACGCGAGATGATGCAGGGACAGACGTGCATCCCTGGCCCTGCACCCTCTTGCTCCGAGCTTGCTTGGGCTTCCAGGGGGGCCAAAGGCAGGGACAATAGCCGCGGAAACGCCTCCCGCCCGTCCCCGTCCACGGGCCACGAGGGTGAGCCCACAGCGACTGTCGCCCGCAGCTTGGCACTACCTGGAGCTAAGGGTGAGGGTGACACCGGGGCGGGCCGCCGAAGGCGCCGAAGGCGCCCCTACTACATCCCCGGAGACCTGCCAGAGTGGCGAGATGGCCTCTTCCCTCTCCCCAGGCTGGGGGTCCCCGGGCGGCAGGCTGGGGCAGGGGCGCTGCGGCTCTTCCTGAGCCCTGGGCCTCCTGGGTGTGGAGATAGGCCCAGAGATCAGCTTAGACTTGCCCACGGCGCCCCTGCTCCCAGCCCGCAGTCCTCGGAAAAAGGTCTGCAAGTGGATCCTGCTTCATCTCAAAGGCCCACTCCTGCAGGGAGCCTTCCGAGCACCTCGCCTCCAACCCCCAACACCATGGACAGGGCTCACTGGGTAATGGGGGCAGGAGTAGGGGCCACCGAACATTCTGGGGTATGGGAGTGTTTGGACACTCCTTGGGCCAGGAGTTGGAGCAAGATTGAATCTTGGTCATTAAGTAATTCTTAAAGCTTCCCCCCAGTCCTGAGTCTGACTTTGGGGAAGGTTGTGGGCAAGCAGGTGTCCCCAAGCCTAGTGCTTTACAGGACCCTAAGGATATGGCAGTGGGACAGACCCTGTGCTCCCCCTTGGAGAAGAGAGATGAAGGCCTGGCCCAGCTATACACCAAGGTGGGATCAGTGGTGTGTGTGTGTGTGTGTGTGTGTGTGTGTGTGTGTGTGTGCAGGCGCGTGCATGTGTGTGTCCTAGCCGGACAGGCTTGAGCAGAGTTGCTGGGGGTAGGAGCCGACATGGTGAGTGGTCAGGCCGCCTTACGGGAAAGCCCCTCTGCTAGGCAGACTCTCCTCTGGTCAACCTCTGTCACCCCCTGAGTGGGGCACTAGTGAGGCCAAGTGGAGTCACCCACCCTCCCATCTGCCTCGGGGGCTTCACAAGTTAGTCACCAGCTCTGTGGACAGGGGCCTTTTTTTTAAGAGGCAATATCTCTTACTTCCCACCTAAAAGCGCTTTTAAAGAAGGAGGCCCTTTCTATTTCCTCGTTTTCCCTTCGGCCCATTCAAGGCCTCTTAATCATGTATCCTCTCTCTATTGTTCAGATGCCAGCTCTATCCAACAGAACATCTGAAGTGATGGAGATGTTCTGTATCTGCACTGTCTAATGCAGTGGCCATTAGCTGCTCATGGCCACTGAGCACTTGAAATGTGGCTAGTGCAACATTTTGTTTAATTTAAGCATACGTGTAAGTAAAGAGCCATGTGTGCCTACTGGCTACTGTATTGGACTATATAGGAGATGATGGGGGGGCTGCCCACTTAAGGTCCTGAGGCCCCCGCATGTTGGAGCTGAAAGGATTCTGACCCTGACCCTTCCTTTTGCAGTGAGGAAATAAAGCCAGGCAGGGCACGGGAACTCAGAGAATCTATGCGGAAACAGGGCCAGCGCCCCCATCGCAGGCTCATGCTCTTGGCTGTGCACAGGGATGCAGCAGACGCCTCCTGCCTGCAGGAACGCTGCCCTAGAGGGTCCCACCAATCCCCAAAGGCAGCGAATCTAGAGGCACAAGGTTTGCCTGGGTCTAGTCCAACCCGGTTCAATGATTCAGCCTTTTTTATGAAAGAGCCCTGGAAGAGGGACAGCTTCAGTGTCTCTCAGGTGGACGCGGCCTTCTCCTCAAGCTACACATCCCCTGCAGACAGTCCGAGGGGTCAGAGGGGAGAAGAGCGTTCCTGTCGAGTTCCCCATCTGCGAGTTGGGCTAGGTGGCGGCGTGCGTGTCTGCTGTGTGCACGTGGACCCACACCAGGGTGTGCGAAGTTCTGTCCCCGGACGGTACACCTGTACGTGGTAACGTGGAAAGCTTCCAGGACCTGAATCAGACAGGCTGGGTTCTAGTCTTGATTCCTCAATACTCACCAAGCGATCTTGAACAAATGCCCTCCATTCTCTGGTCCTCAGTTTCCCATGTGTAAAGTGGAAACAGCACTCAGATTTCTGATGTTCTATGTTTTTAGGCAGTGGTGCCTTAGACCATGTGTGTGAATGGCTCTGTGGGGTGGGACCAGGGGAGGAGGGGGATATACCAGATGAGACCCCAGCTTCAGGAGTTTGGCAGTGCACCAGAAGCAGGGCTGGCTAGCTCAGGGGTGCAGAGCCTGAGCCCGGGGCCGGCTTGCATGAACTGGGAGCATCTTTCTGACCCACAGCCCAGCACCATAGCCTTGGTCCTCAAGGGGTTGGAGTGGGTACGGGGCTGGCTCTCCACAAACTTCCCACCTCTGGTTGCAGAAAGACCTCCACACTTATGAGCCCCACGTATAGCAGACAGATGGACCATCCCCTGCATGCTGGCATCTGCAGACGCCGGTCAGTGTCCACCTCCTCTGGTGTCCCCAGGTCACTCTTACCACAGGGGTCCTGGCAGGAAGCAGAAGTGTTTCCCTACTGCTCGGCACATGGCCCTTCTCTCCTCACCTTGCCTGACCCTAACAGCTGTCTTCAGCAACATCCTCGTTCCTCTCCCCTCCACGCCAGGCCCCCGTAGCATCCTGGCCATGCATGGATCGCACCTGTCCTGGACGCAGGCACGAGGCTGGACATCAGGCAGACAGGGCATCAGGCACCTTACAGTCTCTAGCAGAGCTTCTGATCCCAGACAAGGTATTGAACATATCTAAACCCACTGAGTAAAAAGGAGAATAAAAATATTTCCAGTAAAAAATTACTGGGAGCATTGGATAAGAAAATGGAGGTAAAGGGACATATAGTGATTTGCAAACTTGGCCGTGCATTGGAGTCACCTGGGGAGTTGTCTAAGGCACGGATGTCCCGCGGCCCCACCCAGAGCTTCTGATTTAATAGACAGGAGATGCGACCTGGGTCTTGGGATTTTAAAAGCTCTCTAGGTGAGTCTAACATGCCACCAAGTTTGAGAACTGCTGGTCTAGAGTATCGTCTGGGCTTAATGACCTGTCCGCGCCTTGAGGCCCCTGCCGCCCCCCCCTCCCTGCTTCGAGGGACCGATTCCAGCCTCGCTTGTGATACATCATCTTCACTGGTGAGCATGTTGGCTCCACCTCCGAGGGGGGAAGGGACGTCACCCCTGCTTACAGTCCTTAACATCCTGGGGGAAGGGGCAAAGGGAGCCCATTGGACATTTGAGTGCAGAGGTCCCTGGGGCAGACACAGAGCCCAGTGTCTGGCCCCTCTTGGAGAGGGCTGGGCACAGTGCCCTCCCTCCCTGGAGGACCAAGGATGTGAGAGGTGGGGGAGGGAAGGCCCGAGAAAGCCTTGTTTGGGACCTCATGCTGCCTGGGGTGATTGCAGGGCCTGGACCAAGTGGTGCCCCAGCCCCCAGCCCCCCACCTTTGTGGCTTCTCTTCATCTGGGATCAGCTCCTTGGCCCCCAGGGTCTATGAGCAGCCTCAGGGAGCTGGTGGGCCCCAAGAGGAGGGACGTGTTAAACCACACACCACTACCGCGCCGCCCTCCTCACAGAAACAGGTGACAGACCTCACAGACGTCCCTGGGGAGGCCGCGGTCAGGCAGTCAGAGGCTGGTGGAGCACCACCAGGCTGCAGAGTCTTCTGAGCGAGGGCAGGCAGAGGAGAGTTGGGGGCAGTAACAGACAGGTAAGGCGCTGAGTGGGAGAGGGAAGGCACTGTCCCCTTGCTCAGCCTAGTGAGCCTCCACCGCCTCTCACTAGCCACCTGGCCCCAGACCCCGCTCCTCCCATCTCCACCTTCCTATGGCTGGGCGGAGCGGGCTGAGAGCAGATGTGGGCTGTGTCTTGAGAATTGGCTGCCTTGGGGGACAGGGCAGGACCGCAGCAGTGTTTTTGGAGAGCAGGGAGGGTTGAGGATTCCTGACCCTTCACTCTAATCAGCCAGGGGCCAATCTTGAGACACTCAGTGTTGGAAAGTCCCTCGGTGATAGTTGGTGGGGGGTGGGGGTCACTGCCTCCCGGCACAGTCTTCCCCCAGCACACAGAGACTCCTAAAGGAAAGCTCAGAGGCTCTCGGACCCCCATAACCTCCCAGACCCAGTGACCCCAGTAATGAGGGCAAGTCGGGCCTGGGTGCAGGGGACAGAGGCAGGTGGGACAGATGGCAAGGCTGGGAAGCTGCCATCACGAAGCACGCACAACATACCGCTTCTCCACCTTTCTTGCTCCTCCCCAATCCCAACCAGAGGTGTCTCCAGGATAGTCCGGCTGAGCCCAATAAAGCATCCCCAGCAACATCACAGGAAAGGGACAGGCACAAGGACAGTGAATAGAATAAGGCAAAGCAGGTACACCCACCCTCCCATGGGTTTAGGTTGCTGCGGGTTGGGCAGGTGCATGGCAGGCAACTCTGGGGAGCTGTTGTGTGGGGGCGGGCAGGGGCAGAAGGCCAGCAGGCAGGAGGGGCTGAACCTGGGCCTGCTGAGGTGGCTTTGGGGCAGGTGGTCAGGGCCACTGGGGTTCAGCTCCTTCCTTGCAGAGGAAAGCCAGCAGAAAGGAGGCTTTTGTTCTCGGTGAGCCTCGGCAGCCTGTTGTTGGGCAGGGTAGGTATGATTCACTCTCATTTGCCCTATAGGCAACGGAGTCACCAAGAGGTGAGGTCACTTCCTGACATCAGCAGGCCCTAACGGGGCAACTGAGGACAGGAGCCAGGGCTGCCGGTGCCCAGTCCCAAGCTGGTCCCCTTGCTTCCTCTTCTCCACACCGCACCATGCCTCCTGTGGTTCAGGGACCACCTTAGTCCTGATTTCCAGAGTGTGCACACACGTGTGATGTGGCTTACCAGCATTCACAATAGGAGCCATGTGTGCGTGCCCACGCGTGTGTGCAGTGTGAAGGTGTGCACGTTACTCTGTGCAGGTATAATTGCATGCTTGCAACCTCAGCACACACGTGCATGAGTTAGCACAAGTCTCTCCTGCCTGCCCCTCCCCTGGTAACCTCAGGACCCACCGGATGTTCCCTCCTCTTCCCTGGGGTAAAGGAAGAGGCACTCTCCCCTCCACAAGGCCCAGCTTCTCCCCATTTGCTGAATCCTCATCCCTCCCAGGGCCTCCAGGCTAGCAACCTCTTCTCTTTTCTCCATGTTTTCCATTTCTTTCTTTCCATTGGCTTCTTCCTCCACCTACGGGCATTCTCAGGCATCCCCTAGGATGTGAAAACACCCACCCTTCCTTGACCTGCATCTCTCCTTCTCTCTGGATGTCTCCGCACTGCTCACCCCCGACATTCTCCTCCCTGTTGAGTTTCTCAGGACAGCCTACATTTGCAACCTCCACTTCCCAACACCGGCATCTACCCCTTGACTGCTTTCCCCCTGCCCTCCCCTAACATCCTCCTTTAAAAGGATTCTTCTTCCGAAGATGGCCCCTGACTGCAGAGCTACCAACTGGTGTTGCTTTTTCTCAGTACCTCCCTTTCTCTCACCAGACCAGAGGCTCCTGTCCACTGTACTTTGGAGATTTCCCTGGACTCTGATTTTCGTCTCCATCCTCAGCTCCACTGGACTGGTGGTGGTATCCTGATGACCTCATGTCTCCAGCTCATACCATCTCTCTAAACCCAGTTTGGGGCTCTTGCTCAAGACCTGATGGCAGTTCCCCCAGGGCTGGCTGAACTGCCCGGAAGCTCAGCCTAGACCTGAAAAGCTTCTGGTTTTCAGCTTTGCACTCCCTATGTGCCCGTGACACTCAGCACGGCATAATGATTTTGCCTTCCCTGTTGGACTGTAAGCTTGGTGAGGGCAGGGACTCTGTCTTGCCCCCAGAGCCTAGCACAGTGCTTGGCACATAAGCACCCAATATCATTCAATCAGTGAGTGAGCAAAGGAATGAATGAATGAAGTTGGCTGTCTCTGTGTGAGAGGAGCCATGGCCTCACAGGGAGGGTCCCAATGTTCTTTGCCCTACATACAAGCAAGCTGCAAGAGCCTTCATAATCACCAGACTGGAGGTAGGTGCTCGCTCTTCTCTACCATGGGCTCGGCTTCCTTGCTGCTTGAGCTAGTATGAGCACCGCACTGTGTTCCTCCGCTCCCCAGGCTTCGGAATGGGCTCCAGCCCACCTCCCCCAGGATGATCCCTGCAGGAGCAGGGGGTCAGATGACCTGGGGTGACCCACTGACAGTCCCCATGTCCTGGCTCAGGAAGCCTTTGCCTTCTCTGAACTCTGGTGGATGGTGCATTCTGTCCCATTTTCCATGTAGCTGGAGGATCGCAGAGGGACGGAGGCTCAGGTCTGTGTGAGACCCAAGTAGGGGGCTCAGAGGCACGTTGTGTTGTGGGTATGGCTGGTGCAGTTGAGTATCTGGGTGCAGGAAATAGGTGGCCCTGGGGTCAGGCGCTTAGAAAAGGGCTTTCATCAATTAGGGGCTGTGTTTCTTAAGCCCCTATTGTGCCTATCCCTCTGAGAATTTTGTCTCAAATGGTTCATTTAAATGGCCAGCACTAGGATGGGGAGAAGATTCTGGGCACAGAGTATTCAGTGTGACGTTCTGACTGAGGAGGAGGATGGGGTGATAGTGCTTGGGTGGGTCTGAGAATTCAGTTCTGTCTTAGCCCCAGGAGAACTGGGACATGGCCTCCTGGGTGGGCCAAGGGCTTCCGGAACTTGCTTTTTTTAAAAAAAAAATCTTGGTGGCCATATCTAGAAGATGGGTGATAGCTTCCTTTCTCCTCTCAGGGCCAGGGGGAGCAGAGGCAGAGAGGGAGCCGTTCAAATAGCAGGGCGGGTTTAGCTGGGCAAGAGGCAGGACTACCCAAGAATGACTGGGCAGGGGGTCAGCCAGAGGCCAAGAGGTCCTGGGTCTCACCACAGTGTAGACAGAGCTGAACTTGCTGGGGCACCCAGAGGTTGGCTGAACCTGTTTCAAAGATGACTTGAAGGTCTGGGCTAGGGAGCTGTCTTGGTCCATTTGGGCTTCTATGGCAAAGTACCATAAGCCAGGTGGCTTATCAACCACAGAAATCTATTTC
The DNA here is from genome assembly GCF_002201575.2 of Neomonachus schauinslandi. Classification (NCBI taxonomy): domain Eukaryota; kingdom Metazoa; phylum Chordata; class Mammalia; order Carnivora; family Phocidae; genus Neomonachus; species Neomonachus schauinslandi. Next base: position 95,907,352 of record NC_058406.1, on the reverse strand, counting down.
TCACAGTTCTAGAGGCCAGAAGTGCAAGATCAGGATGCCAGCCTGGTCGGTTCTGGTGAGGGCCCCCTTCCGGGTTGCAGATGGCCGACTCCCCCTTGTAACCTCATGTGGCAGAAAGAGGGCAAGGGAGCTCTCTGGGGCCTCTTTTGTAAGGGCACTGGTCCCATTTATGAGGCCTCCAGCCTCGTGACCTAGTCACCTCTCGAAGACCCCACCTCCTAGTCCCATCACATTGGGATTAGGATTTACCATGTGTATTTAGGGGAAGCAAGCATTCAGTCTATAACAGGTGTTGGTGCTGATCCTGTCATAGTACTGGGTTTGTGGAGATGAAAGGAAGGAGGCTGCTTGAGGGTTTGGGGGAGCCTTGGGTGTTGGGGTCCTGCTTGACCCCCCCACCCTTGATCCTTAGGGTAAGATTAGGCAGGTCATACAGGCTCTCTGGGTTTCTGTTTTCCAACAGGGACTGAACAGGAGGCTTGGTCCTGTCTTATGATTTCCCAGGAAGTGGGGGACTCAGTGAGATGAAAGGGAAAAATAGAAACATTGAAAATGAAACAGGAAAGTGCCCAAATTCTTGAGAAATCATTGGTGTATCAGAGGTCAGGCTGTGCTGGGCTGGTCACAGAAATGACGACATGAGGCCATACACCTGTCCCTCCTACCAGTGACACCTGGGCTTGAGGCCACGAGCCTGGATCCCTGGGTTCTCAACCCAACCCTGCTTCTGGGCCCTGTGCTCTTGCCTGCCCTCTGTGCCTCAGGCTTTCCAGCTGTAAAATGGGAATTTTCTGTGGTCTTTGTGTGTTCCTCAGTTCATCAAAGACAGTGAGGAAGAGTGGGCCTTGCAGGAAGAGACAGCCTCGGGTCTGAGACAGGAAGGGGACAGGGAGGAAGTGAGGGACTGAGTTGGGTGGTGGGTGAGGAGCACAGAGCAGGCTTATTGCCAAGAAGAGTCTCTTGGCAAACTGGCTCCACTCTGCACTGAGCCTGGCCGCATTCAGGCCTCTCTCCCTCAGCCCTTGCCGCACTGAGCCTGTGTTCTTGAGGGAGATCCTGCCCCAGGGTGAGGAAGAAAAAACAGAAGAGGCCGGGTCTCTCCCCTATGGCAGAGTCCAGGAAGCCACTGTTTCTCTTACAGCCACCCCTCAGCGCAGGCACCTAAGACGCACTCTGTTCCTGGAGGCCCTCTGAAGGAGAATTCATAAGCCTGCTGGGGTCGACTGCACGGGCATTAAATAACCCTCAGCGAAGTTCCCCTTGTTGTCTCTGTCCTCCCATCACTGCAAAGCACTTCCTTCCTTCCTTCTTTCCTTCCTTCCTTCCTTCCTTCCTTCTTTCCTTCCTTCCTTCCTTCCTTCCTTCCTTCCTTCCTTCCTTCCTTCCTTCCTTCCTTCCTTCTTTCCTTCCTTCCTTCCTTCCTTCCTTCCA